>NW_010227512.1:34247-52598 GCF_000690775.1 Eurypyga helias | reverse complement strand
AAGAGCGTATCCTTTGAGAACTGGAAAACATTGATTTATTTTACATGTCCAATTAGTTCCATAAATTAAGCAACTGTGTTCAGGTGTGTAATACAGCATTGCTCCTTTCCAAGCTGAGGAGCCTGTAAAAATCCGGTAAGAACAGGACCTTCATTTGAGAAATGAGCCTCATTTAAAGTGGTTAAAAGCCACTGGAAAGATTCCCATTGATGATGGGGCAAGCTTGTTGCAAAGGTTCACATATTTATCTTTTAACAAAAAAGAATCCTTTGGTGTTTTTTGGTTTGCTTGCTTGTTTTTCTAATTCCACAGAAATATTTTTTATTGGTTTTATTAGTCTGTAATTTTAAATGAAGCTGTCGCTTCACTTTCATTAAGGGGCTGAACAACATCAACGTCACTTAAGCAGCAGCAAGAGTTGGTGTCAGAGGTGTAAAAATGTGTGCACCTTAACTATGTGGGTTTCCCCTTGGGGATAACTTGTGGGGTTTTGTCAATGTAAAAATATTCATCCAGTTGCAGATCAAGCCAATTGGCCTTCTCCTTGTGAGGGTGAAGGTTGCCAGGCCAAGCACAAGCAATTAGCTGCGCGGCGCTGGGGCGGCTGGTGGCCCCGTCCCTGGCTGATTGCCCTGAGCTCCGCTGCTGCTCGTAATGCAAATTGGATCTGGTCCCCCGGTAATCGGGATCAGTGCTGCCTTGTCCGTCCACTTGCTGCTCGTGCCCCCTCTCGTGCTGCGGTAATGGTTTTGGTGGCAATCAGGGAAGATGCCTTCTTGACTCATCTCTCATAATAGATTGTCCTCCTCAGGCAAAATTGAATAACCCCCGACATGGCCTGGAGGCAAGCACTACGAATTCAATAAGTCTGCAGGGTCAATGTCCTGTCCTTTTTGGCAAGCAAGTAATTATTCTGCACTAACATTCAGTAATGGGAGCAGGAAACTGCTGTAGACACCTTCCTCCGTACCCAGAATAGCCACCTTAATAGGATATTCCTCGAATAAGTAATTCTGCCTCATTCCGATGCCCCTTGCCTTCAGGTTCGCTTTTCATGCACATTTCATGTACGGATTCTGCAGAGGCTTTTTACCAACAGCATCTGTGGGAAAGTTTAACAACTTCACTGTCTGTTGTTTAATATTTTCCACTTTTATGGGTTACAGTTGTGCTGTCTATTTGCTTTTACTGATTTGTGAAAGATTTATTATAAACCAAATACAGCTGTTCTCTCCTTTCATAAACTGAAAGTATTTTGGCAAAACCTATTTTCCACTATGAAAATAAATTTTAAATTGCTTCCCTCACCCAGCTTTCCAAGCATGAGCATCCAGTTGTTATTTAGTGGTGCAGAATAGGTGCCAGCGTGGTTGTAGGCTCACTTAGGGGAAAGAAAATGCCTATGTTTCAAAAATAAACAGCAGAAATTATTTTTTTTCCTTCTACTCCCCATTTCCAGGGGATTTAATATTATTATCTGCAGATCTTGAGTTATGAATTATAATATAAAAATCTTCTGCAGATGTAAACCACTTTTGCACTCTAATTTTGCATTTATACTGGGGAATTTTACAAGTTTTATTTAGATACTTAACCTTTACCTTAAACTAATATTATTATCAACCTTCTACTATAATTCAATATTTTTTTTTTCCATGGAGCTTAAAATAGCCCTCTGCTTACTCTGAAAGGGCACAGATTTCACTGGGTCAGTTTCCACTGTCAAAACTTGGACCAGCAGAGTATTCCCTGTGATTTGAAAGGAAATATTAATTTCTAAATTCATTGATAAAATTATTCTATGGATTATAATATTATTTCCACTTTTCTGAATGAAAAAAATTTAATTTTGCAATTTTTAAAATGAAGTAAGAAATAGAAGAATAGGGATCCTACACTAATACCACTGTTTCTATCTACAAAATTTCATATTTTTCCTCTGTTCTAGGTTTGGGCTTTTTTTTTCCCCTAGAATTAAATGTATTTTACCACATGAAAACTATTGCTTTAATCACTCTAAGAAACCTTTCTCTCTTCTCTCCTGAGATCAGTTGCACATATAGTCATGAAGATCCTTGTATAATGGCAGAATAAGCACTTTCTATGACTGATTAATGATTGATTACTGTAGGGCTGACACCCTGTAGCTGCTCATCGCCATGCTTTTTGACGACCAGCGTTCGTTCCCAACACGAGAAATTTGTTTTGATCCGTACTGGGTTTGTTTATTGGCTGGGACACAATTTAGGCTGATATTGCTCATGTTCAGCTGCCAGTGTTGATTTAGAGTGCAACTGTCAGAAAATCCCATCCAACTTAAAGGCCCAATTTTTGGTGAAATTCTTGCCATTATGGGTGCTGCTTACCATCTTGCACCAACAGTGATTGTTTTTCCTTTCTTCCATGCTTTTAAAATACCATTTGCAATACAGCTTCAATATGATTTAATTTGCCGTTGGAATGTTCTCCTCGTTACTGCGTTGACAGGCCCGCGTTAGATCCATCTCCACTTGTTCCTTTGCCAGCTTGGCTCCATAACACATTTTGCTTCAGCCTTTGGCTCACGGAGGGATATTTTTTTACACTAGTACAAAGTTACCTTTTCTAGTGTTCGTGCCGAAGCGCCCAAGATTCATGGCGCTTGCAGTAAAAGCTTACAAATGCACATATTTGGACTGGGAAAAGGTTTCTTTGCGTGTGTCACTTCATTGCAAAAGAGGAATGGCTTTCTGTCGAGAACTGGACTATTGGGAAATGCAACAAAGGAGGGGTGTAATCCATGGAAATAAAATCATGGAGTTGTTCTGGACTAGTGGGATGGCTCTTTTAGACGCAGCTCGATGTGTGTGTCTTGGACCTGTCTGTAGCATGTAACACAAAAGCCATCGATTTGTTAGGCAGAGCAAATCACCGCTCAAAAACTGCTGGCACAAGAAGACCTAAAGGAAGAAATACACTTTCTGTACTACAAAAATGCTCTAAGAAATACTGTCACCATTGGCTGTGGCCAGAAAAACTGTGTTTAAGTTGCATTTTTTTTGAACCTTTTATGTTTTACCTAGTGATATATCTAAATTCTAATCCATAGTTTGGGATTTCTATGAAATTAGATCAATTTCTCCACTCTGGGCAGAAATATTAACTTGTATATGTATAATACACACACATGTACTGGTACATATACATATGTCAGTGTTTTAAAGTGTATTTTGCAGCAAGAGAAAGCTGAAAAAGGTTTGGCAGTTGTAAAACATATGGATTCTGAACTCAAAGCTTATAAACAGGCACTGAACTTACTGTTCTTCCCTTCTTATGTTTATCTTCTCTGCTTTCTACAGCCTGTTTAACTCATAAGTATATGTACTCTATTTTACCTCAGGCTTTTGAAGGTATTTAGTTTTAAATCAGTTTAAATATGACAGATAAAAATTAGGACCTGATCCTCTAAATCTTTATTTGCTGGACTTGTCTTTACATGCCTAAATTTTCCCGTTGATAAATGAATGCCTGCGCAGTGCATTGAAATACCTGGATGGTTATCATTGACCTGAAATGACTACTCGTGTGCAGAAAGGTTGCAAGCTCAGCGTCTTAATTTTTTTTTTAAAAAGAAACTTAAGTTTGAGCACAACGCAGTGTGGTTTTTGCATGTATTTTACACAGGCTGGGCTGAATAAAAAACTAGCCTTCACACAGCCGGTGTGTTTTTAGCTTTAGTCAGTGCATGAACGTTACTGACAGTAGCTAAATGCTTTTTTTTATTTGAATAGAGAATAAAGAAATTACGCTTGTAAAAACTGTACTTTATCATCTGTTGGCACAAAGTTTCAAACCTTCTTGTTCGCCTCTCCCAGCTGTCTCTCCTTACTTCTGCTTTTATTTTTTTTTTTTTTTTTAAAATGCGTGTTTGTACATCAACTATTAATGTCCTCTGAATTGTTTGGGTTTGCTTTTCTTTGTCACATTAACTACTGCAAAACCTTCCAGTTTTAAACCTAAAGGCAATACGTTATTCCAGAAATCTGTTAGTGAGTCTGACTTTTTAATTTATTTATTATTTTCCCTATTTCCCTAGCTTTTTTTTAAATAATAGCCAAGTATACAAATGTCTCAACAGAAGAACAAACTCCCAACTTCAGAATTCATGCATTTAAAAATGAGTACATGACTTTTTCATGAAAAAGCTCTTAGCAGCTGCTCTGGGAGACAGATCCAAGGGAGACAGGAAGCTGCAAGGTCGGCACCAGAGACAAAGGTGCCAGCAAAGCAGAAGCACCCTTATGCAAGTCCAGCATTCAGAGCCAGGTTCTCATCTATCCCCAACCCTCATGTGTGGGTGCAGAGAGGAGGGACAGAGAGGTGTCTGCGTCACCAAACTTCCTTGCTTAAGGGGATGTTGGTCAGGAGTGTAATATTATTTTTTGGCATAGATTTTTTCTCACAGATGTACTTGGGTAGTTACACAGATGGTTATTTCCCGCTGATGTCAGAGATGAGGAGGTGAAAGGCAGTAAAAGTGAGATATTCTGCACTGAGATAGCACCCACCTTGACGACGTAATTGCAGAATGATGTGCTTTCCCTAAGATCCGCAAGAGGAATTTATATAAAAATGAGTAAATATAAAAAGTAACACTATAGCCTGAATTACAGTTAACCAACCCAGTGACATTGGAAGGTGGGGTAAGCAGGGTTGTGCATGACTGTGGGCTACAGTCATCACTAGGGGACAACAATTTCCTGGGTTTGTATTAAGATTTCTGTCTGACATGCTGTGCGCCATCTGCACGTCTCCCTCTCATTTCCTATGACTGCTTCTTTTCCTCCCTGCTTTTAGCTCTTGCTTGTTTGTTTGGGTTGTGGGGATTTTGGCTTTGGGTTTTTTTTTTCAGTCACCAGAATTATTTTAAAAAGAAAGTATAAAATATCATCTTAAGGCATGGGTTTTATTTCACTTGGCTTTGTTTCCCACCCTGCCCCCCATACTTCCTTCCCATTGCTAGTGCTTTTTTATGTCATGTCCCAGAAAGCTCCAATGAAGTGTGTTTAGTATTAAATACCTAAAGCCTTCTTATGTTTTTTTTTATTATTGTTTTTACTGTTGTTATTATTACTGTTATTGTTTTTTATTTTTACTACTATCATGAATGAGAGACCAGTCATGGGCCACGAACCTATTTGACTACTTGCTCTACCAATAGAGAAGAAAAGGCGAGTCCCTGAAGCCAAATGTTTCCAATACCCACACACCAGAAGAGGGAAAACAAACGGATGAAGACAGAGTATGGAGCACTGGGAAACAAGGATCAGCAGCTTGTACAGCGGTAGAGCATGTCCCCATAGTAATTGCTCTCAAGGAGAGCTTTGAAGATGAATTGGAAGGAGGTTAAAGAAATAATTTCACAGGTATTTATGGATAACTCTATGTGCAGCATGGTAGAAAGTATGAAGATATGTATTTCTGTGCCTAACAGGGATATGAGAGGGGCTGGAGCTGGGAGCAGGCTAAAGACCCAAGGTAGAAGTCGGTCATTTGATAATGAATGGACAGAAGTGATGGGAAAGAGCTCTGAAAGTGAAGACAAATGGCTTACATCTGACACCGCAGAGAAGGTGAATGCACAGGGAAAGCAGCCATTGGCAAAACAATGAGCTGGGAGAATGATCTTAGCAGCAGTATTCATCTGGGTGGATAGATGTTGGTCAAACTTGCATTTGCTCTGACCAAGGATATAGTAGATTCCCAGGTTTCATTGTACAGGCGGGCGGGGAAGTCTGCACCCTAACCATGTGTTGTAGAAAGCAGGCACAAGGCTTGAATGTAAAGAAGAATACCTAGGAAAAAATACCCCGCTCAAAACTTAGAGGTGGGAAATGACTGAAAAAATAGAAAGGGGGATCTTTATTTTAGCCACATAGAGATGATGGCTTGTCATAGCAGAGCCACTGTCAGAACAAAAAAGTTAAATTTCAGTTTGGTTGGCAGCTCTGAAGCAGAACGGTAGATGCATGTGCCAGCAGCCTGGCGAGATTACGTGTTGCTTTATAAAACGGCAGGATAAGATCAGCCAGTGATAAGGTGTAAAATAAAGAGAAAAGCAGATTCAAGGATAGCTTTTGTCAAGGCTGAAAGCTGAGGAATGGGATGAGAAAGCTCCTGCCATAGAGGACAACCAAAGGAAAAATGAAAAGACAAAAGATGAACCAGGTGCAGAGGAGCCACAAAAACTAGAAGGGCAGAAGAATTGCTCAGGATCAACCGAGTCAAAAGCTGAACAGTTGGTGACATCTGGCTGAATCCGAGACCGGGCTGGGAAACGCTGACAGCTGCACAAGTTCCACAACACGTGCAGGAAACCACTTACCTGACCTTGTTCATGGCTCTTCAAGAATATTCATATTCAGCCGCCAAGTTGTGTGGACAGACGACACCAAACTCTTTGCTGTTATGGGTGTCTAAGGTCCGTACTGCAGGGACCTGTGATAATCAGTTTAAATCAAACTTAGTCATCTCTTTGATTCCCCCAACATACTTCTGTGATTGTAATATCCTATGACTTCCAACTGGCATTTTCAAAGAGGTCCAGCAGAGGTAGGTGGTTGTAATCTACCAATAAGCCACTAGAACTGATCCTGACAAAGGTAGATAGAGTACTGTCTCCCCAGTTTTATCCCAGTGTTGAAACAGAAAAAATAACATCAAAGCAAAATAATGAAATGCCACATAAACCAGAAAACAGAAGGTTCAACCTGACCGTGAGGAAACCCTTCTTCCCTGTGAGGGTGACAGAGCCCAGAGAGGGGGGAGTCTCCTTCCCTGGAGACTTTCCAAACCCCCTGGACTTGTTCCTGTGTGATCGGCTCTAGGGGCCTGCTCTGGCAGGGGGTTGGACTAGATGAGCTCTAGAGGTCCCTTCCAACCCTGACCACTCTGTGAATCTATGTGTGTGTTATTATTTTCACAATGTTTGGCATCCTCCCAACATCTTTCTCTTTTCATTTCAACCTCCATCCATGTCCTCATGAACTCCATAACTGACTCATCAGCAACCCATTTCATCAAGCTGTATTCACCCTGTCTTTCCAGTGATCTTGAACTGAGTCTAGGAGTTTTATATGGTGTAAAGATGAAAATTAAAATGCTCAGATGATTATTTTTGAGCTTGTGTAGGCTCTTATCATGTGGCAGTCACACGGACATTTGGGCATTTGGGTTGGAGATGAATAATGAAGAAGTGTGTAAAACTTGATGGTCGAACTACAGAGACCACCTTTGTTGTCTGGCTCTGCGATGCCACGCTGTTCTTCCCACTGACCCCAGCTGCAGATAAGGTAAGATCAGGTAAGATCATCATCCGGGAGCCGTGCATTTCAACGGATATTCTCCCCTTCCTGCAGAGACCTGATTTCAATTGAAATGAGTGTGGCGTAGTGATTCCGACATCTGATCCATCGTGACCAACAGGTCACGGAGCTAATTTTTTATTCCCAAACCAAACATGTTTCTGTGTGAGAAGACAAAAAATACTCTTGTAAAACTTATTCTGAAATAGACTTAGCTAGCTTCCTTTTGGAGGAAGAGTACAGTGTACACATGAGCAAGATCACAAACCTCGTAGATGGTTTTATTTTATAAACCACACTCAGTGGCACACAATAACTTTCCATTGACAGATTTGCCCACTGATTTCTTAAAAAATACTTCAGTGGTTTTTTTAGACATTGTCTGGGTTCTTATTTCTACTTTAAAAATAAAAAATGTAGCAACCTTAATGGGGAAAAATAAGACAAAAAACTGTCATTACAGCCACATGTCTGAGTCCCCCATGCAAACACATAGTAATTACAGACTTAGATTGTGGGAAAAGGGGACGGTTACTATATGCAACACTGTGATTAAAGCATCTGTTACTAGTCTCTTAATTTTTTTTTTAAATGTAACTGTGGTGTACATGATCCGCACGATTTCTACTTCTCTCATATTCTCAGTAAGGATAAAATGGATATAAAGTCTTCTGAGTCTCAGCTGGAATGCAGATTCAGCAACTTTGAAGCTGGAAGAGAAATAAATGGCATTTAATACAGATATAGGAAAAGAGCTAATTTGGAATCTGCGTGGTAGGCGTGAGTACATACAGGGCTGGGCTGAGCCTACTGGGCTAAGTACTTTGCTGGTGTAAACAATATGGACTTGACTTCACACTTCTGACTCGTAGTGACTGAATTATGTCAGATTATTCTCTTTCAAGTTCTGACCTAAGATAAGGATCGGTTGTTATCCAGCAGTGTAAAATTCCTTGGCTTCTTCAAACTTGAAAGTGCATAATGTTAACAGAGTTTAATTTTAAACAGAGTTTAAGTTGTAGAACTTGCTGAACTGGTCACTTACCAGTTCAGTTCTGTTCCTCTTGTACTGTCGTCATCTCTCCTGAAGGGATGAAATAGTAAAAAGTAAAATTCAGCTGGCTATGAAGGATGAGGTTTTTCTCCCAAATCTCCCCCACTGCACTAGAAGATATAGGTTCAGTAGTTACAAAGCTGTGGAAGCGTTTGCCAGCTTTTGAAATCTGCACTCAGATTAATTTTATAAAGATGAAATCCCCTTTGCTGAAGGGGTTGTGCACAGGTCCAACACAGATATAGTACAAAACTCCCTCCAACAAACTTCTGTAGGTAAGAAAGGGGGGTTGTCCTCCCACGCGTTTCCAAGTCCTACACTTCAAATGGTTATTTGCTCCTTTGCTGTTTTTTAAAAGGTACTGCCTATTGCTTCTAGCGTGTGGCTGCAGAGAGGGAGACAGCGCCCCCATTTCTGCCTGCCCCCCCGTCTCCCCATCTCTTGCAAGAAAAGACATTTGCTGTCTTGGTTGGTACGTCTCATGCTGATGGCACACATCTCTCTCCTCCTACTTCACATGCTAGTGTGGTTTTTACTAGCTTGTTTGGCTTGTTTATATGACAGCTTATTCATTGGTTTGATATTTTGCTGTGTGCTTTATTTATGCAGTTCCCTGTTGGGGTCTGGAAAGGATTTCCCATAATGGTAGATTGGCTGGTCAGACTGGATTTTTCAGATTCCTCATAGCGGTGGTACTAAATGTTAGTGATTAAGTATAACCTTATGTCAGATATCAATAACAGTAACCAAGGCTGGTTCAATAATATGTCTAGGGGACCCTTCCTAAAATAAATAAAACATATGGCTCAAGCCCATACCTAAAGCTCCCAGGCTTTAGGGACTTAAAATTTAAGCCCTGTAGTCACCTTTACAGGTATTTCTTCCCCAGTCTCACTCTTGGGAATATGAAACCACAGGCACACAGCGTAACACAGATATTTATATTAAAAATGAAATGAAGCATACCTTGAATAATGCTGTGGAGGCAATACCAGCCTTTGATTCACAATTATTATTTGCCTCACTGGCTGAGACCCAGTCAGCATATTTCATATCCACAGGACATTTGCTCTCTTTTAGTCCATCCACCTCTCCCCCCACTGTGAATTTTAACAGGCTCTGGAATGCCTGGCCAGGCTTTAAGGGCTTTCCCCCATCCCACGGGGTCTGTGGGTGCCTGGGGAGTCCCCCCCACTGCAGTGTCCTGACTGATTTCACTGATTTCAGGGCATTAGCTGGCCCTGCAGCATCTCTTGCTGGGGATGCTGCTCCAACTCCCTCCTGGCAGAGTTAGGAACAGCCCCATCTTGTCCACATCAGTTCTGCTGAGGGTACAAGCCTTATCCAGAGTAAAAGAGGGGATCAGTTGACTGAAGGAATTTCTTGCCGTGTCCGGGCGGGCAGCTTTCTACAGGGTATGTCTCTTCCAAAAATGACTGTCCTGCAGCTACCGGACCGTACGCTGCTTCCTCTGTGTTATAAAACACAGAAAACAAGCAAACATATGTGTGTTCTTTTTCCTTTAAATGATAAATACATGACCATGTGCTATTTTTTTTTTTTTTCCTGCAGGATTCCCATTTAGTGCACGGGCTCAAATACTGGAGTGATGAATTGTCTAAAACCTATTTTCAGTGAATCATCTCTGAGTATATCTGGTGAACTTGAGAGCATTTAACATTTCTGGCATGCTGGAACACAACATAAAACTCAATTAAGGTAATTAAAAGGAGATTTTTGAGTGTTGATTTGGCTTTGTATTCAAGATTACTGTTGCTGTAAATTGTACAAGGAAAGACAGCGGATGGAACAGCCACTTAAAACACATCTGACTAATACATGGGACAACAGTAAGCTGGATGGCTGTAAATGAATAAGTAGAATAGTAGAACAGACATTATTTTTCATCATTAATATCAATCTTATGCCTTCCTTTCAACTTTCACAGGCACGATGGCACATAATAGGAAGACTCGGAAGCATTGCCCTACAGCACTTTACCCCTAAAATGATGGTGCTGTATGTTCAGTTTCTGACAGTGAACTATATAACTAATGCACTGTTAACTGCAATTAATATCTTATCTGAGACATTTCCTAAGCCTATTGCTTCGCTGATAAACAAGCATGTTGATAGAGGGTATTTTGTGATATGTGTACCTAACTTATTTTAAAATAAACCTGTTGTTATGGTTTGTATAAAGCCTAACTGGTACACAAATGCAAACATAGAAACATAACTCCTGACAACGTACTAACAGCAGTGGATACCTAAATGGTATTTCCAGTGAGAGTATTTCTCTGTTTGCATTATTTGGGGTATAGTATATAGCGATTATAAAGAAAAAAAGGAAATCCTGCTTTCACGTATCTCAAAGCAACATTCTTCACTTTTCAAATACAAACCTTGCTAGCATTCAGAGTTGAAAAATGGACATTTTTACAAAACACAGCTGCGTCGTTCAGCATTTTCAGAAAGAACTAAAAGCGTGCTGTAGCAAAGTCGGATGCAGCCAAACTGTAATGATTTTTATGAACCAGACAACCATACAAAACCTCTGTAAGCATGCCATTGCTATGACACCTCAGCCAACAACTTTTAAAGCAGGTGAATAAAGGTTTTTTTTAGCTGTTCTGTAGCAAAATCTTGTGATTATGGACTTCTTATAATGCCCACTTACTGTTTTAATTCTCCGAGTTAACTAATTTGCAGTGAGCCTCCAGATCTTTGCTGAAGAGCAGATATGCAAACTTACTTATCTGCGTTGGCAGCCTCCCCGCCGTAAATTGCTTGAGCTGTTGAAAAACAATAAACTGAACATGCTTCAAGAGGAACTAGTGCCTCTCATTGGTATTACCTCTTTCAAGATGACAGGAGACCTCAAGAGGCCTGAGAGTTCTTGGTTGTATGAGTTTGTGACTAATAGGTGGTTTGATGGGACGAGCGCTCACCACCTAGGGAAATTGAAGCCTCTTCGAGCTCGATACCCTTTGTGTCTCATTCTTTTGTAGGTTATTGTAGTGAGGCCTGTGGGGACCTCTTTTACAGTTTGCATCCACAGACAACACACGATCAGCAAAATCTTTTTAGTTTTACTGTTGCTATTGATCCGCTGCTGTTCTGTGCTGTGGCTAATTTGCTTGTTAGCAGTAATTTTAAAAAGTAATTACAGATTTATAGCCTGCCCAACTCTCATATATTTATTTCTTCCCTAATTAAAAGTTACAATCTCAGCAGTGAAAGCCTTACATTTTAGCAAATGAGGGATGGTTTGTTTCCTGATTTTCCTATTTTGCTGTTAATCTGAAAATTACTCTGAGGGTAGGTGGAAACAACTGCATAGTTTAATAAGACCTTTGTGTTTAGAAACCCAAGTGGTACAAGGTTGGAAATAACGTAGTGACTTACCAATGTTACACGTGAAACTCTTGTGCATGTTAAATAAACCGAGTAATAGCTTGTGAGAGATTTCATACTAGAAGAGACTGCAGACGAAGGAACACGTGATTGGAGTCTGCCTATGTGTCTTGTTCTTCTTGACATCATAGAAGCATGAGATAAAAAGAGGAAGAGATATGATGAACAAATTACTTGTATTTTAAGGTAATTTAAGCTTATCTGAATGTCTGATGTGAATCTAAATCCCCAGTCTTACAACTGAGCTGATTTCTCACTGAATTTGTCTTTGTATTGGGGCTAAATTGCTGTTTGATTTTAATATGACTAGAAGCGAAACACGTTTTGGAAAGGATCTGAGGGGGGTATGCTAAGGGTTTTTACACACAGACTTAACACTTCTCTGAGACTCAGCCAACCCCAGTGTAAATGGGCACCTGTTTATTTGGGCTGGAGGGAAAAAAGCAGCTTTCATAGTTCAGAAGCAGCAGAGGAAATGCAAGATTAATTTTTTTTTTTTTTTACCCCTACTATTCCAATTCCATTTAGGAGGGAGAGTTTTTTCCTGTAATTTCTGTAACCTTCTTTCATGAAATTAAAATTCCAATGTCTACCTCCAACAACAGTGGGAACCAGAGTCCTCCAATTTTAAAAGTTAACTATGTTTTATCATTTAAAATTAAAAAATCAAACCAAGTTGCACCTGGGATTTGGGAGTACTTGTATATCACCATGTTTTCCCAATCCCTTAGTTAATACCATACCGTTGAACAGCTTCACAGTCCATGCCTCTGCCTGGGAAGGCACCACTTCTGCTGGTAACCTCCTGCAGGTCATCCATCCATCTGTCTTAGCCCATCCTGGTAAAAGCTCACCAAAGCACTGTGTTTGTCCTAGATGGAACTCTCCATGAACAGGTACATTTTACTTGCTGAGGAGCCTGCCACAAAAAATTTTTGCTAGGTAGGGTGGCCAAAGCCCAAAATGGAAAATAGGGATTATGTGAGTGACCTGCCTGAGCACGGTTTTACGTGACACTTGCAGGAACAAACAGCAGGTAGCAACGCCTCTTATAACACTAGTGACACTTGAGTTACCCACTGAAATGTCAAATTATTCTGTCATCTCTTTACAGCTCTCTAACATGACTGTCAGATCGAGGATTCCTATAAAAGAAGTGAAAGTGGAATTTCTGCCTCTCCCATTGGATGAGACAATCCTGGGTTCCTGTCGGATATCCTCTGGTGGGAAGCCAGCTCTCTGGTACAGCAGCAGGGACTTGCACCAGACACTTTGATTTCCCTGGAACCAGCAAGGAGCTGCAAGGTAGAGGTGAGGAAAATCACAGAATGGTTAGGGTTGGAAGGGACCTTAAAGACCATCTAGTTCCAACCCCCCTGCCATGGGCAGGGACACCTTCCACTAGACCAGGTTGCTCCAAGCCTCATCCAGCCTGGCCTTGGACACTCCCAGGGATGGGGTATCCACAGCCTTTATGGGAAACCTATTCCAGTGCCTCCCCAAATGCTATTACATGGCACTAAGACAGTGCATTCAGGAACAACCATGACACCCTCTGAGCACAGCGGGAGCTAAATTAGGTTGAATTAATCCTTGAGGAATAGAGGTCAACCTTACAACCTCCTGAGGGTAAGGGTCAGGGTGTTTGGGCATTGCCCCTGAAGCAGTGTGAGGGGTAGCTCAGGGTTTGGGGAGGCTGGTTCCCTCCCACCAGTGATAGAGTGCTCATACCTCACATTGCTCTACTCCTCGAGGTGTAGCTCACTTCCAAATCCAAGCTGTTTGCTTCCTGAGAGGTTGCCTTTTACAGAAAATTTTCATTCATGAACAAATGCAGATAATTCAATATTGAAATAGATACGGGCTAAAATAAGTCGTAAAAACCATACAGCGCATGGAGACCTCTTTGACCAGTTGGACCGTGGCAGATTTCCTAGCTCCAGAATATGTGTTTTTACAACCAAAGCAGTGAAGAGGCTTTACAAATAGACATGTACAACAAACAAGCGGCCAAACAAGCCCAGTTAGCCATTTTTAATTATTTGCTGTAGCTGTGTTATTTGTTTTCAGTCCTTATCATTCAGTTGGGTCTTGTTAAGCTTATAACCAGAAACTACTACAAGTAACCGGCAGGCAAAACAGACTTTTAGTTGTCTTCCCCCCACCTTTGTTTTAATAATTAAAATAAGGAGGGAAGAATAGTGCAGATTTATCTCTTCAATATTTTTTTTCTTCTTCTTTTTTTTTTTTTTACTTTAAGTTGTAATTTATTTTATATAGTACAGTTTTCCTTCCACATTCTTCTGATGGTGTTCCCTGTTTTGTGATACCTGCTTCTTGTCTAGGTCTTGCATCTGCTGGAGCCCAAAGTGACTGGAAACAGAAACTGTTTGAAATAAATGGTATTGAGGAGGTATGGTACAGTTTTCTGTGAGACTACGGATATTTTCTTAAGGTGAGATCTTCAGGATCCTTTGAATTGCATCCTGTGAAATTTGAGAAAATTCAGAATTTCCTAAATGTTTCATTCCTGTATCAGTTTCCATCTTGGCAGTTGAACAGCCCAGACTGTTTCTGTGAACTGCTTTTGCTGCAGCCATACAGGGAATTGTGCATCACTACTCTGAGAGATTACCTTTTTTACTCATGTGTTTCAGCATTGTCTTGATTAATATGTTCTAACAGAGCAATTAAAATACATGCAATACTATGCTGTCTTGGCTTTGAAACATGTGTTTCCCATGATCCCAAATTTCTAAGCAGTACATAAAATTCAGCCAGTCAGCTGTGGTTAAAGTCAGTGAGTCAAAGGACTTGTAACATTTTGGCAATTTTATCCCAAATAGCTCCAGGATAAATTTTATGCATGGAAGCTGCTCAGGTGTTTTTGAGGCCAGGATAATCTTTGTTAAAAAAAAAAAAAATTCATACTTTGCTTCATATCTGATTTAATGAGACACAACATAGGTTGATTTAATTGCATATCTGACAGCTAATTGACTCTTCAACATAACAAGGCACAATTTGAAGTAACAGATGTTAGAACAACCTTTGATTGCCTTTTGGCCTGAGTCACATCCCAGAGGAACCCTGGGCTCTAGCGGGTAGGGTGAAGACTTCTGGGTAAAACCCTTATAGAGGACATGGGTCTACTCAGGAAAGCTCTGTGGAGGGCAGAAACCTGAGGAGGATGGGAGAGATCCATAAGAAGCTGCCAGGAGTATAACCCAGCATCTGTAAATGTTCAAAGTCTAATACTGCCCCAGTGAAATCAATAGGATTTTCTCGGGATGAATAATAGCCGGTCCAATGTATAATGTTGATTAAGGGAATAGTCCTAGGAAACAGAGTGAAAAGAGATTGCTTGCATCAGTGAAATAACACTGACGTTTTCAAATACAACAGCTATGAGAAGTTCCAGCAAAGCTAATAGTGTCTGCATCTTCTTAATTAGGATTATGAAACACAACAACTCACAGAAGGATTTTGGTAAAAAGAAGGTACATGATATGTGAAATGAGCTTTCTCACACCTGCTTGTAATACGTGCATGCACTCTGCCCTGTATAAACCACAGATTTTCCTGCTTGTGTAACCATAAACTTTTTTTTTACATATGGGATGGTGTTTTCTAATTTTCAAATCCTTCAGTGAAGTTCAGTAACCACTTGTTGAACCTTACTCACTTACTGCCTCCATGAAGTTCAGAGGTAGATGAGAACAACTCCGATTTCTGAGGAAATTGGGTTTGATATTCTGGTTTTGTGAAACTTTGTGGAGATGAACCAAAGCCACAAATGTCAGCCCGCATCTAATTCCCCCAAAGTTCAAAGAGATTCAGTTCTGCTGCCTAGAATGCGTCTGCTCAAAATCCAGGCTGGTCTTTTATTCCTATCACACCCCATAAATGTAAGTCAAAGCGGCAATTTCAATGTACTTCAGTTATGTATAATTGGTTCCTAAAGCTGCCTGCCACTGAAAACAAGCATATTAAATTCAGACTTACAAAATTCCTTATGTCCAATCCCCATTTAGGTGGGTTGTTTTTTTTGCTTCAGCCTTAGAACCAGTGCCGATGTTGGTTTCCTTTTCAGCATAGCTAATAAAGAAAAAACATTTTTAAAAGTCCAGGTCATTAAGCTGTCAGGAAATCTATAAAAGGCATTTCTTCTTGTAGACCAGATTTAAGAAGAATTAAAACTGAAACCTTCATAATGACTCTTTAAGTCTCTGAGTAGTTAAAAATAATAATAAAAAAAAGGTAAGAAAAAGAAAAAAGAGACAGTGCAAGGAAGCTTTTTTTTTTTTTCCAGGTGTCAATATGAAAACTAATATTTTTTGCACCACTGTATGGAATACTGTAGTTATTAAAATTTTAAAAATCAAGTAGTGGAGGACATTAAAACTACCAGAAAACCTTATCAGAACAAATGTCCTACATGTTTTGTAAAAGATGTATTAATCCCATCTCACAGGAGCTGTCACTCTCACAACTAACCCTGGAGCTGTAAAACGAGCTGTAAACCAAATCTGATTCCAGAATATTACAAGTTCTGTCATTACGGGTAAGATTAACAACATAGCCTGATGGAGGTCTAATGCTCTCAGTGATGCAAGGATGCCTAGGACAAGAAACAGCTTCGTAATTATAGCTGCCTTCATGGAAATAACAGGGCAAAAGGGAGCACACTGAAATAATTACGTGTAATGGAGAGATGAATGCTCTGAGCAAGGTAGCAGTGAAATAATTTCATGGGGACAGGGTATAGAAAGCGTTATGGCCAAAGTTAGCGGCTTTAATGCTGGAGTAGTCATACTGTACTTCTGCACGGCTGAATCGTAGAATCATAGAATCACAGAATGGTTTGGGTTGGAAGGGACCTTAAAGACCATCTAGTTCCAACCCCCCTGCCATGGGCAGGGACACCTTCCACTAGACCAGGTTGCTCCAAGCCTCATCCAGCCCGGCCTTGGACACTTCCAGGGATGGGGCATCCACAGCTTCTCGGGGCAACCTGTCCCAGTGCCTCCCCACCCTCTCCGTGAAGAACTTCTTCCTGATATCCAATCTAAACCTCCCTACTTTCAATTTAAACCCGTTACCCCTTGTCCTGTCACTACAGGCCCTTGTAAAAAGTCCTCCCCAGCTTCCTTGTAGCCCCTTCAGGTACTAGAAGGCTGCAATGAGGTCTCCTCAGAGCCTCCTCTTCTCCAGGCGTATCAGGAATGATACGCTAGGGCATGGCACGATCTGTGAGACTTCAGCACTTGTAGCAGGATTATTGTACAGGCCCCTGTATGTATTCGGTTGTCATCCATGCCTTTGGGATTTAAACACCAAAGTACTCGTGTGTGAAGACAATGGGAAGTGCATTCCATGCTGGGACTTTGGGAAAAATGATGTTTTCTGCCCAGTTTCTGTGCAGGCTGAAGCCTGGTTGTGTGTACATTGCACATAGAGCACTTCCCCACATTTGAATTGGTTTTACATACATCAGATTCCCCACTGTTAGTGACCTATTTTTCTAGGTCTACCATGGACAGCTTTTAACCAAGGGGCCAAGTGGGTACATAGCCCTTCCGTCATTTACAGCAGTGTAAGTCAGGGATGCAGGTGTGGAAAATCAATTTAGGTCGTTGGCAGATGAGGATCTAATTAAGTAGACACTGGATTCCCAGCCTTGAACTGACACCCAAACAATTCTTTTTTGACTTCAGCAGCAGCAAGGATGTCGCTGTGTTGGGTTTTGGTGGACACTGTCATGGATCACTGGGACATCATCTGGGAATTGTCCCTGTTTAACAGCAGCTTCTATAACGTATGTTGAGTTCCGCAGACCCGGAGTTCTGCTTCCAGTTATGCCCCTGTGTGGCACGTGGTCTGCCACGGGTGTGTTCAGCCCTACCACGAGCAAGCACCTTGCAACTGGGATGTCACGCGTCAGGGTGCTTTCTGCAGCCAGCTTCCTCTCATCCACTCATGGGAAGGACCAGGAGAGGGAGGGAGGGCCCCAGGACGAAAGGGTTTTGGGAAGAAAGGTCAGCAAGAGGTTGGATTTGCTGTGGTGTGGAGGAAACAGAGGGAACAGGAACCTTGTATCTTCAGCTCCTATTAGGGAGACACATCACAAACCTCATAGAAAGGAGAGCAGACAACGATGCAACTTAGAAATCTACTATTAATTAAAGACTGCTACCACTTAATGAAGCATGTGTACATTTTACCAAAGTTTCAGTTTCTCACTTGCACTATAACAGAAAGACAGGGAGGAATGGGATTAAATATGGAACACTATTACTTCTGCTTAACCATACAAATGACATTCATACGTTAGGCCTTTTCCTCTAATTGCATTTTTGCTTCTTCCTTCAGAAACAAAAATGTCTTGATAAAATTAAACTGATCCTTAAGAAGCAGCATTTTCCTAAGAAATACAGTGTTCTTTTCCTCTTGTTGGCTTGTGTTCATCTGGGGTTAGGTCACTGTGGTTGGTGTGATAATGTAGGTCATTTGTCTCCATACACTTGAGTACTTACT
>NW_010227512.1:28513-34237 GCF_000690775.1 Eurypyga helias | reverse complement strand
TGCTGAACCACAAGTGTGTGGTGGGATAGAAAAATGTATTAGCCTTAAGTCTGCCAGCATCAGGTCCAATGATGCCATTTGGTTTTGCTTTTGAAGATGAAGAAACAATAGTACATGTAGAACATAGACACGTTCCCGCCCTAAGATGCAGAAATCATAATTCCCAGGATTCTCTTTTGCTTTTGAAGATGAAGAAACAACAGTACATGTAGAACATAGACACATTCCCTCCCTAAGATGCAGAAATCATAACAGGGAATCCTGGAGAGAGGGTCCTCTAAGACCTTTCCCAGATCATGGCTCTGTGAAAGAGCAGTTCTCATCTAAGCAGCTGATATTGCCTCAAAACACAGTAAATTTGGTGAATGTAGGCCCTATTGGCTTCAGTGGCCTTTGTCCCTGGCTTCCATGAGTCCGGGGTAGCCTTTGGACAGCAAGTTCATGAATACAGAAAATCTGTTACTTTAAAGTGACTCTCCAGAGGACCACATTTGATTTTCAGGTTTTTTTAGAGCAGCCAGCATTACAGAGAGTCGGGGAAACATGGGAGGAGTGAGACAGAGCAAGAAAACGGTAGACACAAAAATCTGCAGCTGGAGAGAAAGAATGATTTTTCTCATGCATGAGAAAAAGCACCAGAGAGAGGGAATATTGGGGTGAATCTGTGTCTCAAACCCATGACTAGTGGGAACAGTTAATAACCTTTTTGCTGTCACTTGTTTCTGCAGTCCATTCAGTTTGGTGTCTAGCAACAGGGCTATGATCTCTGAGAGCTTGCAATCATTACATCTGAGTTCAGCTTCCCAATCTGTATCGGTGTTAACAGGGATCAGGCAGCTTAAGGGCCCAGGCAGCATTTTAGAGATGAAGGAGTGTCGGATCGCTGTGTGCATCCCTTGCCGGTTCTCGACAGCAAGTTGTTATGTTTTTAATTGTCAGCTCTATCACCGCTGCTGCTGGAGGTTTGTCACGGCACGGGAATTAGGATGGACCACAAAGTCATTTTGGTTGACTTGCCATATCCAAGAACAGAAGGAAAATGTGACATCTGAATGCTGAGAAAACATGGAAAGTAAGGAAAAACCTAGGAATTCTTCCTGCATAGTATGTAATACAATGTAGGATTAATTTCTCTAGTGAAATAACTCCTCTGATCTCAGGTTCAAAATTCTCTATGTTAATGTGAATGATTTTCAATAATAGTTTGGGGTTTTGATGTTTGTTTGTCGGGAAGAATATTTCTCTTTAGGCACAAGAAATGCATGTGTCCTGACACAAGATGTGGGTAAGACAGGAGAATAAAATTCAGTTAAGTTCTAATACCATAGTTCATAGACTAAGAACTACTGCTAGGTCCCTTCGTCACGTGAGAAGCTCCAACAAATAGTAGTATGCACCGAGGGTTTTGCAGATACAGCAAAAACACTGATGCTACCCTGCTGTGGTAATTTACACACAATATATGGTGTAATGGACTTTGATTATGTATACACCTAATTCCCTCCCTGTGATGGACTGTGATCTGATCCACATTCATAATCCTTTTGTAATGCAGTGTGTGGTTGCTGAAGGTTAATTGATAGCAATCGACTAATAAGGTATTTCACTATTGGAAACAAGTGGCCCTCCTTTGGAACAAAGGCAGCGCAGAAGAATCTGAAAATAGCAAAGTAAAGGTATGGCTTATAATTGGAGATACATCATTTAAAGTGTATTCTCAGAGGCAGCTCTTCATAAGGAGGGACAGGACATCTTCAGGAATCTAGATGGCTTGGGTTTTCTTCTGCAGACCTTCTCAAGACTCAGATTGAGAAAGAAACACCCCTAGTGAACCACAGAAATGCAGAAAAGTAGAGGGAAAGTAACTTAAATTAATGTTAAAGAAATTAAATGAGGCTAAGGTATGTATAAATGACATCAATTAATTCTTCTGTTTCCTTCTTCCCCTGCTATCCTGTCCATATGTTGTGTATGCAAATTATAGCAGCATCAGAAAAATGCGTTTACGTCCAGTGAATGTGCTCAGTCTGACTCTTGGATTGCTGCAGACCATTGATGCGTTGACGTTCAAAACAACCCTATCTAAACCACAGCGAACACACAGTTGTATCTTACCACCCTCAGCATCAGGATCTTTACCCTCTGCTTAATGTTTTAAGCTGTGGGCTTCATTTTAGAATCAGGCATGCAATTAGTATGAGTGTGTGATTATTGTAGCTGAGTAATTCGTGTGTGGTAGCCAAATTACTTTAAACCTATAGTGCCTTTATTCATTGGATTAACGTTTGGTGTTGAATAATTATATGGATATACTTCTCTTTTTGATATCATGCCCTCAAACTCTTCACATTTTTTTTTCTTGATACCTTGTGTCTTTGACTAAATATATACTGTTTAGGTGACTTGAATCAAGTCAGTAATTCCTTAATTATTAGAAAGATTGCTACAAAGTTCAGTGTTACATATATGTTTATGAGTGGTTAGTTCATATCTTGTGACTATAAGCAACTTCTGATTTTTAAACACAAAGAATAGTAATTTGAATAATTTCAAATCTTAATCCTAATCACTACAGAGTCAGGAGACCATGTCTCTATACATGACAAAAGATACAAATTAAAGAACAGAGACCAGTAAAATACTGATTTTACATTTGTGAGCTTTCTATAACGCCTTCAGAGGACATCACAGGATTGCTTCCTGAAAATATTCTCCGTAAAACATTTTAAAGCTTTGGTGTCAGTGCCTACAGTTTTTTGTAGGCACACAAGGTCTAACTTTCTTAGGAAAGCCACTCTTCAGCTGTGGTCCAGAGTTGGACATTTGTGTTGGAAACCAGTTAGCTTGGGTTTACATGCTGGAAAAGAAATAGCTAAAATCCCTAGGGATTGGTATCTATGCGTAGGCACGCAATGCAGACTGGCTGAGACTCTTCAGGGAGTGCTTTGGGGAGATAGGAGTTGAATGTGGAAGGCTGTGGTATCGCTGCTTCTCATCTCACTCCGTCGCTGGCAGAGGATTTCCAGAGGCTGCTGTGCCTTTGCTAGGACCAGCACGGTCCTCCCCTGCCCGGAATAGAGATACGGGAAACGATTATTGAATTAAACCCCCAACACAAAAGCAATCACATCACAAACAGATCCTTCAAATACATTATGCATGGGCTAATTAAACTGTGACCTGGAATTAACATGCAGAGGACTGGAGAATATCGCAAGCTGTATACTATCCATGAGTGGTATACAAGGGCAAATATTACTAGAGTAGCACCCCATGTTAATCTTATTAATTCATACCTTGTTTAACTAAGGGAAGGTTCTCTGATCCAGAAATGGGTGCAGTTCCATCAAAACGCGCGTGTATAGCCAGTAAAGTATTTACGGTCACTGGGATATTCAAATTTTGACAGTTCATATTTACCTTTCTTTAACATCATTGGCATCTGAGCAATTGATATTTAAGGTTATATTAATGGGGCAATTAAAACATCCCCTGTCTTGTGGAACAAGGTTGTCTATAAAATTTAGATTTCTCCAAGGGAAAAGGCACAACTCTGCTGTACGACAGGCAGCGTTACCCTCGTGCTGCTGCTGTTGTGCCAAGGGCTTTTTGGCTAGGATCCGACCTGGATAGTGATGGTCAGGATCCACAGTGACAGTACACGCCCTGTTGTACCTGGGCAGTCCCCACGAGCAGAGAGCTTTGGTCTGTCTGCACCAACAGAGCCTCGTCTGGAAGGACATCCCGACAGGTGGTGATGTTGGGATGGAGGGATTCTGCCTAGGAGAAGATGGGTGATGTCATGTTTATCTCCCTGTCGCTGGCCTGCTCCCTGCAGTCACCCCAGCAATGCTCTTCGGGTGGATCTGCACCAGTGCTGCAGCTCTGGCTGAATCAGACTCCTCTCCAGTATGTGGGTGGCCGCACTGACATTTAGATAATTTGTTTTTAGATAACTTGGCCTTATCTCATTCATTCTAGGCTGCCTGACATTTTTTTATTACAAGCATTGCTTCCATCATTTTTTTCCTCTGGATTTCAGGTTGCAAGAAATATCTGTAATACCAAAGCAGAAATTTGCAAACAGACTCTGAGTGGTTCCTAACACCACAGGCCTCTGTAAGTAACCAAACACCTAATCACTCCAGATACAACTAATTGCTACTAAGCAATACTATACTGAAACATCACACTGTCATAAATTGATATGTAAACTTTGGTAGTGCCAACAACAGCTGCTTTATTAGAGTTATTGTGACCATCTATCAAGGCTCAATGTTTAAACCCTCTTCATGGATCATTTTTCCCTGGTCAATCCAGTCAAAACACTCTGTCCTACCATGCAGCAAGTTTTTGTTTTTTTTTTTTTTAAAAAACTTAGGAGAATTTTAATTTCTTTTCCACGTGACCAGATTTCTTTAGGGAAATGTTTTAAGGACAAACTGTTTCAAGGGCTCTCTGACCTTCCTAGTTCAGATGGGGTAGACAAAATGAGCAAACAGCATCTTGACAAACTGCTGATTAGTTCTAACTCTAGAAAAAACTCATGCTTTAGTGATAAGCTAAACTTTTGAAACATAGAGAAGTTGGAAGTTTCTGAATGGTAAGTCTGATATCTCGATTTCCAGCTGCTGCTTTTGCATTAAAACCTGATAGAAAGGCCTTGCCCTGAGCCCTGAGATTGTGGTGTGGGTTCAGCCCCATTTAGTCTTCGGTCTGCTTCGATCATGCCTGCCGCTGTTGCTCCGTTGCTCAAATCCCTCTGCGAAAGTTTTCAAATTTCTGATACCCCTTGTTTTGCTTTTCAGGTCTGTAAGCAAACCTGGCCACTTGGGGTTTTCTGTGTTTCTAATCTTTTGTAGTGCAAAGATTAAAGAAGATAACTTGTCCTTTTTTTTTTTTTTTTGACTGTACTGCACCTTTTTTGTGCTTGTAACAGCCAGCATGAAAAAGAAAGTTCCCTGCTTCTGACACTGCATAGAAACTCCTGGAGAGAGGAACTGGTGACAGTTTCAGGTCAATTTATCCAAATTCTCCATCAGGACTTCATTGTTAAAACATATCTGTGCTATTTCTGACTTGCAGCTGCAGTGGGGGCTGTTCTGCTGAGCGCAATGTCAAGGAAGACTTTGGGCAAATTCAGCAAAGCAATTAATTATGGCCCTACCTTGGTTCAATTCTGTGACCTGGAAATAACATCCATCCACACTTTATTAATAAACTCTGCCCAAACCCTAATTTGCTTTGCCTTTGTTCTCTGCCGTTCTGTTGTAAATCAAATAAATAGGCATCAAAAA
This sequence comes from Eurypyga helias, assembly GCF_000690775.1. Lineage (NCBI taxonomy): Eukaryota > Metazoa > Chordata > Aves > Eurypygiformes > Eurypygidae > Eurypyga > Eurypyga helias. The sequence continues at coordinate 28,940 of NW_010227512.1, read as the reverse complement.
GGTGGGAGCTGATCTTCCCAGGTCTTCGCTTGGCCACGTGAAGTTGGATACGTGAGCTGTGACCAGGGACCGCTGTGCCCACCACGCCGGCTGTGTCGTGATGCTGAACGAGGTCTCGCCGACTTCATCTCCTGCTGCCGTTTGTTTGACAGCCTCACGGACTGGTGGGTTTGTTTGTTTGTTTGTTCTTGCTTTTTAGCACTGTGCTTCTTCTAGCGAGGTAAATAACAGGGAGGCGGACGATAAATTTCACACGTCTCCAGTGTGATTGCAGAGGCCTATGGTCAGCTCTCCATCTCAAAGTATTTATTGGCACTTATTCCGGGTAAACCAGATGTCGCTCTTAAGTGTCATCATAACCTTCCCTCCAAAACAACAGCCTCACTTTCCATCCAGATTGTTTCCGGTCTGTCGGAACACCCAGCTC
>NW_010227512.1:0-28483 GCF_000690775.1 Eurypyga helias | reverse complement strand
AAATTTGCAGTATTTTGGTGAATTTTTTAACCTAGTTGTGTAAAAAGCTGCTGTCTTCCACACTTCTGTTTCTGTCCTGGGCACTTCAGGGCTGGTAAGCCCTTTTGAAAGGAGAGAAAGTGCAGAGGAGGACATTGGTTTAGGCAATTAAAATGTGTAGTTTCATAAGACCAGTGGATTCTGAGGTATCCTTTTTCCAAGTTATTTTCAGGGGGCTTACAGGAAAATGTTGAGATAATGATGGTAGAAATAATGTAGTTGTCAAGAATTGCAGGTATGCCTGACTCCTCTCATGTTATTAGGAGATTCTTTCTTTTTATCTCTTCCTTTTTTTTTCACCCATCTTCCCCCCTGAAATATTCTTATCCAATGAATGCCCAAACATGTAATTTTAGATTGTGGGCTTTTGGTATGTGAGCGTGCACTGGTGGTAGGGTTTCTGTATAATGACTTGATAAACCTGTCAGGATTTTACTAGCAATGCATAATAAATGTGCTTATTATAGAAGATATCCCTTTCCCAACAGTGGCTATTGGATCTTTAGCAGGTTAGGAATCTTAATTCTTCTGTAATTCTTTTTCTCTCTTTTCTCCTCACCTTTTCTCTCCCTCTTGATTGATTAAGGACGTCAGTAGATTGTAGTATCATTTCATTCAGTCTTTGGGTAGGAAGAAACACTGATGGTAGACGTGTCGTTTCTTGTAAATATTGATTTTGGACATAGAAATTGATGTTTTGATTCTAAAATTGATTTTAAACACAGAAATCTATCTTTGATAAAATTATTTAAGCTACGCACATAGGGAGGTGCTTAGAATGCAGTTCATTAATTTAAAAAGCATGTTAATTAATGTAGTTTGTTGTTATATTACCTCATCCTCCCAAGCATCAGTCCAAATGCATACCCCTTCAGCCACTGATGTTTCCCAGAGGAAACACAGTGCCATAGAAGACTTTTGGAAGCTGCTTTTATTACCTTCCAAATGTCTCTAATGATGTGGGGGTGGGGGTGGGGGTGGTGGGTTAAAAGGCAAAGTGGTTTATGCCACAGACCTTCGATAACGCAAGACCACGCATTTCCTGAAAGCCTCTGCTGCAGTAATCTTCTAAAGAGGATTATGTGTTTTAAAGAGCCAATTAGGTGTGATTAGGAAGAAAACCTCGAACCATCCCAATGACGGAGGAGAAGGAATGCAGGCAAACTGACAGCTGTTCAGCGGATGAACAAACCACCATAAATGGCCAAGAAGTTCCATTTAAAAGAAGGAGCCGTAAAGGGAGAGGGCGACATGACTGGTTCAAGGTCACTGCAGAACCCCACTCACCCGTGTCTCAGACCAGAGAATTAAACTCTCCTGCCTTCTCTGGAATCACACACCTGCTCTGCAGGGAGGAATTATTTAGTACTGAGATCTATGGGTCCGTTTAAAGTGACTCATGAGCAACAGCGAGATGCACACTTTAAAAAAATCTTTCTGCCTCTTCAACCATGACTTCAGCACCATTTCTTTTAAGTGTTTGCTTTATGCAGTTTTATGAAAGTTGTGAAATACCATGCCAAGAAAGCAGAATTTTGCAGCTCCCACTACTTCCCTTTATCGTTGTATGGCAACTCACATAGACACAGAGATCCTTCCGTACCTTTTACAGCTACCACTTACCACGTAAACATTCAGATGGGAACCTGTGAGTCTGTTTCGCAGGTACCACTTAGAGTTTTCATGTTAAAAGGCAAGGTTTGCTTTATTTTCTGATTAATTTCTGGATGGAGATCATAGCTGAAATATCTATGCACAGCTTCAGATGGTCCTTTCAGTAATTTAACAGAATAACTAAAGAATGGTACAATTTTTGCAATTATATATTTTCAGTCTTTTTAATATTGTTTGAGAAGCAGCATGTGATGTTTGTGTTGGATTTTGTTTGGTTCTTTCTCCTTTTTTTTTTTTTCCTCATAGAAGCTAATTTGAGGTTGGGATAGAGGCATAATTCTTTCCTGTTCTGTTTGCCTGGTGTCTTTCAGTTTGTCTCTGAGACCTTGTGTTTCAGCTACACGCAATATCTCTGTCCTGTGGTATTGAAACAAACTTTTGTTTTATTTTCCCATTACAAAAAGAAGCCACCGAAAAACAAACTTCTGATTTCAGGAAATTGCACCTAATTGCATGATCTGGTCCTTATATGTAATGTCTTAGAATTAAGTTTATTTTGGAAATCAGCATGCAGAACTACTTCTTTTGCAACTTGCTTTGGGTTTGTTTGTTTTGTTTCATTTTTGGTTGGTTTTTTTTTTTTTCTAGACAATTCATGCATCCACAATTTTGGCTGAATTCATGGCTCTTAATTATTAACTGGCTTTTGCCATTCCTTAAAGAAAGGTGTTTGCAAACTATGGCAACTGCGAGCCAACAGACCAAGCAAATAAAGCTATGGAAATCTTTTTTTTTTTTTCCCCAGAAGCTTTTTCAGTGAATCATATTGAAATGTACAAAAGAAAAGAAATTAGATTCAGTAATTGCCCAGGAGCAAGCTCATGTGTAATAAATAATGTCTTTAATCACTGAAATTTAATTTTCAGAACATGCTGTACTGTTCACCTTTCCATTGAGAAAACTGCAAATTAAACCCGGGTATCTGCTGAACTCCTGGTTGAAAAAAGTGATTGTCTTAAATCCATTCAAAGCACTTTTCTTCTTTTTTTGTGAGCGAACCTAAGCTTGATCGCTAAGACAGATTTCAATGGCAAACACCTTTTTCTAGATAAATCCCACACTATATTCTTGTACCTCTCCTCTCTTGAGACGTTTCAACTTACACGATTTTATACGTTTCAGCTTACATGATTTTATTAGTGAAGTGGCACATGTATCGTGAACTGCTGGGATGAAAGTCTATCAGCCACGGCTCTTCAGCGCAGACTGTTGCATTCCTGAGGGTGGGCTACCACGGAATACTCTTGTCCATTTCTGAGTGTTCTTTAAATAGTGAAGATACAAGTGGGATCATGATTTTGTCTCCTTTGCCTTTTGCATGTCCGCAGGTTAATTTTTGAGTTCGGAAAGGGACTGGCTGGGCCACAACCATGCAATCCTCTCACTGTCATGTTAAAACAGAGATGTAGTCACTTTGGTCTGATGATTCACTGTACCTCCACCAATATTGTTTTGCCATTGTGCCGTAGATTTGGCCAAAAAGAACTCTGTTTTTGTTTTGATTTTTTTTTGGTCAGCTTCTGATTTCCGTTACCCTGATGTAAATCAGGAGAAATTCCACTGAACTAAACAAAATCGTTGTGTTTTAACCACCAAGCAGGATCCAAATCTCACCCATTCTGCCACTATGGGCCAGCCAAGACCCAACAGTGTGAGCAAAAGACATTCAAATTAATAACCTTTGCATGCTTGTGAAATAGTCATGATCTGAGCATCGTGTTGTAAGACTTAGTATATTATTTGTTAATCAATAAGATTAATGTGTTATTAATATGATTAAATCTTGCCAAGCAAAAAGAATAATCTGTTCCTCATAAAACTGGGGTAGCAGACACTTGAACTTGAGCTTTGGCATTTGTCATTGCTGTGATGGGTTTTCTCTTTTTCTGTGTAGAACAAAAAAAATATATATTGTACATTAACTTAGAGCATTAGTTTTCCACAGCACAGCAAGTAAAACATTTACAATCTCTTACCAAACAAACTTGCAAGGAGAATGAGTTGAAAAGGTGCGTGCCAAAAAAATGCAAAATATAGCTAACAGACTTCTGCGCTATGCAGCAGCTCTTATTTGAGTTATACATAAATAACAGTTTTAATCTTGAATGAAACATCACTGACTTCTGTTTCATTCCTGGCCAATAGATGAGCTCAAGTTGTCCACAAGTGTCCCAAGGGATTTACAGAGCACCATAAAAGCGTTTTATTGTGCACTCCAATGCTGTCATCCCCAGCTAGCTAACGAATAAGATAGGTTTTTAATATAATCCACCGTGTCCCTGCCAGTGCTCCTCGCCTGTTACGTCAACTTGCTTTGGGCCAAGCGGTTTTTTTTCCCCAGATGGCCATCGCAAAGCTGCTGACAGCTCTCCTGACTGAGAAGCTGTAGCGCAACAATCTTCCAACTCATTTAGCACTACTGACAAAGGAAAAGCTGTTGATGCCCCGATGCGAAATCGCTTTGTCAGGCATTACATAGCGTCTGTGTTCTCAGCATGTTTGGGGCGTGATAAGTCATAGCACATGCTTTTGGACATCTTCCTGCCTTTCACTGCCATGTAGGATTTCTTGGAGCTGGGATTCGGGTAGCAGAAAAGATGTAAAAAGCCAAGTGTGACATCATCAGCAACTGGTAGCAGTCATGGAATCATAAATAATATTTGGTAGACTTAAGTGAAAAATAAATCCTCTGAAAGATGTGCACTGCGGTTCCGCTTGCCTAAACTTTTGCCCTCTTGAGCAGCCTGAGTTATGTGGACTTTTGAAACTGATATCTAGCATACTTATTAACATCTAGGGAAGCCATTCTTCTCCGAGGGCATGAAAAAGGGCTTGCGTTATAATTATTTTCTATCCTATCCTATTGTATCCATGGAGTATGGACGGATTATTAAGCGAATAAGCGCTCTTATTTCTGTCCCAAGCTAGTAGGATGGGAGAAGGAAAATGCCAAATTACCCCTCAGTGTGAGAGAGGGTCGGTAGACACTGGGATGTGGGATGAGGTTGCTCCGCCTTGTGCGTGGGATGGCTGGGGTGGCAGCGGTCGTGCCTGCGAGGATACACCCCGGGCCTCACCTTGCTACGGAGGGGGGCAGCTGAAGCAATATGCTCCCTTTTATGAAAATCAGATGCAGCTGTCGGGCTTCTGGCAGCTTCTTAATGCAGACTTTGCTTAGAGAGAGCCTGGATGCCTTTGCTTTAGCCTTTTGCTGCCAATATTTATTTTATAACATAATTGTATTTTTATAAAAGAATATATGTTAAATAATTTTCTTTAGGGTACCACAATCTACTCTTAAAAAAGTTGAAATAACTACAGGGAGATTTTTTTCTCTAATCTGTTCAGATACATGAACGTACTGATGGTGGCTGTAATTAATTTAAAATTATTCTATTTGTCCTCTGTTATTGGCTGATTGAGTGGGAAATATCCAAGGCTCTTCAGGTGCTGCACGAAAGGTCAAAGAGTCACTCTGGTCTGAGCAGTGAATGGTTCTCCCCCTGGTAACCTGCCCACCCCAGTCATTAGGTAGTTTAAATTGTGGCCATCGGTGCCTGTAGCAACTGCAAGTAAGCACAATTATTTCAACTGTGTTATTTCAAGTGGGATGAATCTCAGCGCCCGAGTTCAAATCGGGTTTAAAACATACAACAAAAAACTGTAAAAATCAAGTAACCCTTCCACTTCCTGATTCTCCAGCTTCCAAAATACTCCAGGTTTCTTCAGCTCTCCAACTAATGCTCCCATGGCTGAAACTCAAAGACTCTTGAAAAATTACTTTATTTCACCCCAGAAGCTGTTGTTTGGAGCTAGCATGCCTTCTATTTGTCACATAAAAAGGCTGGTAAACCTGTAGTATAGCAACCCCAGGTCTTTCTTCCTAATGCTGCTTTTCCTTCTGCTCTTCCAAGAGAAAGGTTTTTGCATTGTAGTTTGTCCTTTTTTGTGGAGGATGGTAGGAAAAATAAAATAAAAAGTGATGTAGTAAACAAGAGATGCTGACTGCTTGGATAACTACAGTAAGACCACAACAGTAGGGTCCAAAAGAACATTAACTAACAAAAAATTCTGTCCATGTCAGTGATGAAGCGTGAAATGTAACCCTGCATATTTCACTCTTGCTCTGTGCATCCGCTAAATATCTCTTTTTGTCTCCTGTTTTGTCTTCCTTTGGTTCTGTTCCTGTAATTTGGTTGCTGGAGCTGTCTCGTGTATTTATCACTCAAATTCATCTTAACAGGCAGGTCGGGTCAATCTTAGAAGCCTTTATTCGTTGACATATCTTGCTTTTATCTTCAGCACTCTCTTACGGGGCAGTCAATAGGAGAACAGTTTCAATTGTATGAAATGAGAGCTTCAAGACAGTTACCCAAAGAAAGGCCACAGAATAGTTGTAGACAGGCAAATTGTAAAAAAAAAAAAAAAAAAAGGAAGGAAAAAAAGTTCTGAAATAAAAGAGTTCAGCTGGAAATAAAATATGTTCGTTTTTCCCCTTTTGCTTCCAAACTTGATTTATGGAAATGTATGAGCAAATCACTTGCACAAACAGAACTGCCTCATGTTGAACACACTGTATTTTTAGACTGTTTCTAAAGAAATATGTTTACTCCTGAAATGCATAAGCCACACAGCGATTGGTACTCAGAGCATTAACTGATGGGAGTTTTTTTCTTCCAGTTGAGGGACTGATCCAAAAGGTCTCAGCAGAAGTTTTTCAGGAAACTCGGGGAAGGCATATGCGGGGTTTTTTCCCTATTCTAAAGAAGTTTCCACTTTAGAAGAGTAACCCGTCCTTGGTTATTCCTCTCACATGACATACAGTGCAATGTGGCATCTGGGCCATAAAAGTGTGGGCTGGAGATGTTACCTTTCAAAGTTCTTAATAATGTAGGATTGAAAATGTTCCTATCCATTGCATGCCTGATTAAAAGTGGAATTGGTTTGGAAGTGTAACCTTCTGGGAGCTAAAGGTTAGGTTTTTTGTAATGTAAACCCCTTTGTTTTACCTGCTGGCTCATACTGATGCATTGCAGGGGACGGCTGAAGTGTTAAGCGTAGCCCTCGGTTTCCAAGATTGGCAGATATTACCTGCAACGCTCAACGTTACACGAACATCATCTTTTGCTCCTAAGTTTTGAATTTTGAAAAGTCTCTTGTTCCTGGGTGGTCACTGTGGAGGTAGCTTCAAGCATACAAAATATAAAAAGTATGCATGAAATATGCCAGTATATTAAATTAACATCCTGCAAAAGCTCTCTTTCTAAAATCCAGATGCTTATATTGCTTTTGACAGACTCTAGGCGGTAAAGTTTTAACTTTAAAGAAGGGGCTTTCTGTTTCTGTTTTCAAGTTAAAAATAATGAAAGGAAAACACACTGAAATTCCCACATTATTAAATAAAACATTTAAGTGGCATGGGGCCAATCATTGTCACGCCATGAACAAATGCCTTACGGTAATATGTTCCATAACTGTTTGCTAAAAACTACCAATTTTAACACATTTGCACATGATTAGACACAATAAAAAGTTACTTATTGAAGCCAGTGCCACAGTAGTGTTACTTAGGCCCACAGGGAGGGAAACCTGAAGGAGAGGGGTGGTGTGAAATGGGTTCCATGCTGTGAAAACAGACCTTCAGGAGAGTCCCCCAGTGATGGACTTGGCTCCCGTGGCCAGGAGTTCACAGGGCTGGCCCTGTGCCGGGGAGCAGGGCTTGGCGGATGTGAAGTGAGAAGACTTGGTGACACGACTGATGGGCTTGAACAAGAGCTACCCAAGATCCACGGCTTACATGTTGTTTTTAAACACCCCTTGTTAGGTAGGGAATGGTCCACCAAAACAGCACATTTCTGAGTGTTTGGGTTGTAAAGTTCTTGCAAGATTTCTGGGTGCATTCCTCTTTTTCTTACTAATCAAAAGAAAGAGCTTCACAGGTCTGTGTTTGTAGCTGCCAACACATTAGCATGTGTTTATCTCGGTCAGTCTAATCAACCAGAATGCGACCAACAAGAAACGGGTGTCTTTTGTAACCGAAAAAGTTCAGCTTTGCCAGTTGTGCTTTGCTAACTGAAGTAGTGGAACAGCATCTTCATTATTTCAGAGTAATTTATTCAAAGTGTAGTTCTGCATAAGTAGTTGTTTAGATTTCAAATATTTTTCCTGAAGGAAATAATAAAATTTAGACCAGGAGATTCCTTTGTATCAGTCTCACAGACCACTTCAGTTTTGGGTCTATTTTTCTCTTTCAGTGCCTTTGGATTAGGAACTCACTGATGTGCTTCAGCTTTCCAGAAAGCATGGCACTTCACATCCTCTGCATTCATGTGGGAAGAGTTATCAAAACTGTCCTGAATTAGTTAAAAGTAGGTGTAAGCTCCACAAACATGTTGGAACCAGTTAAAAAAAAAAAAAAAAAAAAGTCAAATTCTGAATATAAGTTAATGGTGGCAACAGCAGAGACAATTTTTCTTTGTGGCATCTGCATATTTGGATTCATTCAGGAGTTTTTGGCTACTTGGGATTCCACACATCTCTCAGTTATTGTAAATCTGAGAGGCCCATGGGAACATTATATGACTTTGAGGTGCACCCTTGAGGGTTTTGGACCCAGTAAGTAATTTATGCATTTCAATAGGGGATAAACTTTTTCTTTCAAAGGAGGACCCCTGGAGTCTCCTCTTCCGTGGGGACTGAACTCAAGTCAGAAGACACTCAGGGTTATGAAATATTTCACTGCGACCTCCTTACCTCCAGAAGGCGATGGGGCTGTCCATCCCAGCCTCCTGCCGCTCTCACCAGCTGTAGTTTTCTCCTTGTCTCTAGCCTACGTGTTATTTAAGGTAGTCAAAACACTGCACTGAACAAGTTCCTGGGGAGCAGAGGCAGACGCGACGCTCGCAGACTGCAGCAAGAACACAAGGTAAGTTGTAGCACACGTTGCTTGTGCCACCCAGTAAAATGAGTCACGTGTGAAGTGCTGTTACCGTGCTGCCCTTCCTCACCAAACGTGCTGACAGGATTCGGGACTGGAACTTTCTCCAGTGCTCCCACGATGCGTAGGATAAGGTGCCCCATTAACAAAATCCTCTTGACAAGATCTGGGTACCGGTAACAAGAGTGCTGCTACTGCTCTCAGTGTGGAGGGGGAATGACACGTTCAGCAGTGATGCTCTTCTGGCCTGAGCACATACAACAAAAAAGCCACCACCAACAAAAAATAAGCAGAGCATTAAGATGAAGAACAATTAAATAAAACATGCCTTCACAGTGCTTCATGGTCTTCTGTGCTGTGAAAAATGTTGCCAGTAAGGCAGGAGATGTGCAGGCAATCTGTGCTCCATCTCCTAAAAAACGTGGTGAGAGCAAGGCAGGTGGTCAGTCTTTACATGAATTTTTGCACCCTCTGTTTTACACCACCTGTTTTATTTCCATGTAGGAAAGAGTTTTTTGGATTCATCTGTAACTCGTCTCAGCAGGTCACAGTATTCTGAACATCAAATGAGTCCTCCAAAGGTCTTTAGGAAATACGCTCCATTGCCTGCACCATCTGAAGGTGTCCTGTTGGAAAGGGTGGTCGGGAGTATCTGTGCTCCGTGCAGATATATCCTGGCTGTTAGAAGGGGGTCCCAGCACACACCGTAGTGCACACTGGTGGATGCAGCTGTGGTTACGTATCTGGGGATGGACATGGGTCATATCATAGAATCATTGAACAGTTTGGGTTGGAAGGGACATTAAAGACCATCCAGTTCCAACCCCCTGCCATGGGCAGGGACACCTTCCACTAGACCAGGTTGCTCCAAGCCTCATCCAGCCTGGCCTTGCACACTTCCAAGGAGTGGGGCAGGGTGCCTCCCTGCTCTGTCAGAGCTCCCTCCCCATGTCCGGTTTCATCACTGGTGTATCTGTGCTGGTTGTTCGTTATCTTTAGTGACTTCTGCTCCCACCTGTGAAGCCAAGCAAGGAGGTGTCACGTGAGATGAGATGTTTGGATTACAACATTAAGGTCATTTTGTGATAGGAATGCTGACAGCATGGAAATGTTTGATCTATTAAGAACAGAAAATAAAGAAAAGGATCTAAGAGAGAACTAGAACGATCAACTCCTGTGAAGCACCATCACCGACAGTCCTAGAGACAATTTAGTGATGATTTTTTTCAAATTTGAACTTGAAGCTGAGCTCTAACAGGACACAAGGTAAATGCAGTGTTGACAGCAAGCAGAAATACAGATTATAGTGCTATTAATGGCTTTCTGGTTAGAAAATTTGACATGCTCATTGATCCAAGAACTTCCTTTGCCACTTTCAGTCAGTAAGACCTTTTGGGTTAGCATGAATACTGTAGCAAAGACTTGTTTGTCAGTGGTGGCTCTTAGCCAGTACTGCTGTTCCTGAATATAAGAAGGAGGGGAGCAAAGTAAAAGACGGGATGGAGTGGAATAGCTTCATTGCAAGCTATAAACTGCACCGATCTTAAAACAAATTAAGCAAGACACAACAGATTTTTAAGCCACTCTCCTATCTTGGCACTCTTGCCTCATTCTGGTGTTTATTAGCATAAGGGATAAGGATTCCTCCCAGCACAACTCAGGAAGTTCATCTATGTTCATCATGACATCTGAAAGCCAGGTTATTCTTAGATTAGGAGAAGCATCCTTCCCCTGTCTTCCTTGGATCCTCTGCAAGGATTAGGAACTTTCAGTTGGCACATGAGTCTTTATGGGAAGGATCTTGTCAAAATACTAGAGAATTCCAAAAGATGAGAAGAAGAGAGGCTTTCCTTTCCATGGGCTTGCAGGCTTCCTTTGTGCATAGTGGAAAGCTGCCATGGGGTAAGGTGCCCCATTGTCCAGGGATAACTTAACTTTACTGGGGAATTGTAGCAGACCCAGCAGTGATTGCAGCATCCTCTTTACTCTGACACGCTCATTTAGACTAGTCTCAAATCTCCTGGTACTCTTCAGTGTTCCACATTTTATCTCACAGGCAGGATTTGCCCATTTTTTGTCTTTTTTAAAAATGACTTTTTAAGGAAACCTTTAGTAGCGTATTAACCATTGCTGAGTTTGAAGAAAGTCTGAACTAGATAAGAATGAGTGAGGGGCATTCATCTTCTTGTGACCTTCTTCAAAAACCTTTACAGTCAGAACAGCTGAAGACTAAAATTATTCATGTGGTCTAGACTCACCTTTGATTCCGAAGGACATCAGCTTGCCACCCAGACAAGATGAATCATGAGCTAAGGAAGACCTCACAGCCGTGGCTGTAAACTCATAAATGTGATGTGAAAGGCAGGTTTTATCCAGGATGTTCATGTGTGACTGTCATTTAGTTACTGAGGGAAAAGTACAGAAAAACATGGAATCTCAAATTAGTAGGAACAGCTGGAGTCACAGGGTTTCTTTTTAAGGAGCAGTACATACTTGAGAGATATATATATGTGATAGGTAGGCCTGGTGATAGACAGCTTGTGAGGCCTCCTCTTCTGCCTTGAATAATTTTCCCAGCTTGGAAAGACCGTTTGTGTTGCAGTGGAAGAGTGGCTGCTCTAAGACCATCTCCCCTTTGAACACCAGGGCTTGTGCCTTTGGCTCAGAAGTATCTCTGACTGAGTGCCTTTCTCTGCATTTAAACCCTTCTGAGCTCAAACTGAAAAAGTCAATAGTATTTTGTAACCTCATTGTAGCTTTGTTGAAGCCTCCATCAGCTCTTCTGCTGTCTCCCTGCAACAATTGCAAATGCCAAATTATGCCTTTATAGATGATATATTAATCTCTTGGTGAATTACTATTTTTATAATATTCTACAATTATTACTCTTTAGTTCATTTTCTTGATCTTAAGGTAGGTCTCAGTGCTCAGTATAGTCCAATTTATTCGAAAGACTTGAAGTTCACCTTGATACTCTCCATCTTTCTGCAACAACTCATTATAATGAGACCACTATAGTTGTAGTTGAAACTTCTTCAGTTTTCCCCCACATGCTTGAAGAAACACCAGCTGGTATTGGGTAACTTAGCTTGACTCACGTTTTCTTATTCATGCTGAGGAGCAGCATAGTGTGGAAATAAATTCTGTTTTCATTAGGATTGTTTGTGGAGTTATAAATCTGCAAAGCAGCATGCAGTGGGAAACAAAACTGCACTTTGTCTGATGGATGTGCTCTGACGTTTCCTCTTCGACACAGTCTGGCCGTACCCTGGGACCTCCGAGGGCCGTCCCATTCCAGATGTGCCCCCTGACCAGCCTCCATCTCCTTGTTTGGACAAGGCTCAGATGCCTTTCCCTCCCCTGATTCCACAGGAGGGAAATATTGGGTGAATAGGCTGAGAGGAAGAGAGACACATCATGCTCCAGCTGATCCCTCCTTTCAGGTAATTGCAGACACACAGTGACGAGAGGGCTCTCTGCAGCCCAGCAACAGCCCAAGTGCTGAGGTGCCTCTGTTGAAGTCTGTGGGTATTTCCTAGACCGTGCTGTGAGGACAGCTCACGTGTCAAAAAAAAAATATCAAAACCTGGTATTTGTCTTTAAAGGCCTCAGTTTCTGGAAGCCACTTCTCAGGTTTCACCAGTACTGGGCTCTGAGAAGTCAGGATGTGGTGGGAGTGCTAAACTTGGGATCAAGTTTTCTTATATTGAATACTGGGAAAAGAAAGTTCTAAGAAAAAATGCTCCAGGGAGACCTTATAGCACCTTCCAGTGCCTGAAGGGGCTACAAGGAAGCTGAGGGGGACTTTTTACAAGGGTCTGTAGTGACAGGACAAGGGGTAACGGGTTTAAATAGAAAGTGGGGAGGGTTAGATTGGATATCAGGAAGAAGTTCTTCCCGGAGAGGGTGGGGAGGCACTGCGACAGGTTGTCCAGAGAAGCTGTGGATGCCCCATCCCTGGAAGTGTCCAAGGCCAGGCTGGATGAGGCTTGGAGCAACCTGGTCTAGTGGAAGGTGTCCCTGCCCATGGCAGGGGGTGGGACTGGATGGGCTTTAATGTCCCTTCCAACCCAAACCATTCTGGGATTCTGTACTCATAAGAGGCATGTTAAACAGTGGTGTTTTTGGAAAGCTTAGCTCTGTTTTGGGCAGAACCATCATGCTGTACCCATACACTATCAGTTATGCTCCACTTTTTGGAGGACTGGTATTATTTAACTTAGTTGCTTCGGAAGACGTTTATTTAAGAAGGACCTTATATTTCTCATGTGTTTTCTGCAATAACATCTGCTTCTTCTCTGTGCACACTGAGCCTGTGATTATTTTGAGAGAGATTGTCGGAGGGAAGGGGAAGGATCTCAAGCAGGAAAATGCGTATGAGAATGACATAGAAGCTTGATTTCCAAAAGAACAGCAAAACCCACAATCAGCTCTGAGGACAAGATTACCACTGCCTCCAGCTTGCTTGCCTGTCTGGACTGTGCCTGCTTCTTCCTCAGCTGACAATGTCTGCTTCTTGATAGATCACAAGCTTAGCCCAAGACGTTCTTTTACTCTGAAGCTCTCCCATCTTCACATCCAGGTTTGCTTTCTTTAAAATAGGTTAAAGTGATTAAAAAAGTGAAAAAATGTGATCTCCCATCCAGTATGTCTTAACAAACTGTTTTGGAATATAATTAATTTTGAGATTTTTGCTGTAAACCAATTAGTTGGAATATTTTTGAATTTATTTAGTTTTGATTCTCCATTTTTCAAATTATAAGAATGTTAAGACCAGAATTGTAGTGTTTTTGGAAAAAAAAAAAAACCAAAACAAAAACAAAAGAACAAAACCAAAACAAAACACCACCAACAAGAAAAAAACACCAGCATAGGAAACTTCATTTTTTCCTGCAGCTAGAACATTCAAATTTCTCAATCACCTGTTCTGATCTGATATTGATTTCCTTTAGTATTTCTTCTTCCTCCTTGGGGAAATAAATCTGTTTCTGGTATCTATCAGCCATTCTTCCCTTTGATAAAAGAATTCATATAATTCTTAAGTAATGCTAAATCTTCTGTCAACAAATTAGTCTTGTCATCAACCATAAGGGGCCTCATGATCTTCTTGGTGACCTCTTGCTTCTAAAATGCTTGAGAAAAAAATCCATGCTTAATAACTACTGGCTATTCCTGTAATGTTTGTGCTTTTATCTAAAAATTTTTTATGATTTTGTGAAGCAAATTGTCTAGGTCTGCTTTTTTCTCACAACAAAACTGGAAACTTTAAAAGATGTCCTGTTCGTGAGTATGATGGCAGGGGCTTAGAGCAGCAAATTAATATATGTGTAAGGTTAATTCAACATGTGCAGGTTAATTTAGTAAAATCAATAATTTAGTGGCTAGAGTGCTCACTGGAAATCCATGGGTCGTATGGGATATGGGATCAAGTTTCTGCATTTGCCCCATTCCAGATAAGTGCTGAAATCACTAGATTTTATAATCTTTTTCTTATGAAATAATTATTTAACAAAAGTCCATCTCCAGTAGAGAGAAATCAGGGTTAATAGCTTCCCACAATTCATAGATATGCCCCAACTGTTGGGTTATTAGCTTTAGTTTCTACATGCTGACCAAAAATTTAATCAAGAACTGTCTCTATGTGATAAAAAAAGGTTTTGACACTTTCTAACACAAAATAGTTCATTGCAAAATGCACCTTTTTCCCTGGTACTGGATATTTCACTGCTTACGCTTAGTAGGCTCAGGAGTCTAGTTTTATTGTTTAAGATCTCTTTCTTGCGAGTTGCTTTATAAACATGAAGAACATGCTCCATGACTAAAGCCATAGTCTGTAATAGTGCTGTGTTGTACTTAAAGGATGTGTTCCCTTGTTAGCATTAATTACATTTTTCTTTTTCCCTCTGATTCCATATATACTTAACTGATAATCCATACGCCTTTCAAACTGTCATGTTTAAAACATGATATTTTTACATACAGTATTTTCTTTCTCTTTTTAATGATTTTTAACATTATCTGTTATTTTTCACCAATGTGTTTTCCACAAAAAAGCCCTGATTGCTTCTAGTCAACATTTAACTGGAACTGTCACCCCTAATGCTTTAGTAATCTCTGGACGCACTGTATTGGCCTGAAGCTGCTTAAACTCAGGCCTTATGCTGTCATGAGACTACTTCTGTCGGGCTTTCCAGATTTCCAGTGGTGTGGGTTTGCAGATTTACCTCTTCATCTCCAATATGTGTCCAGCTGATTCTTAAAAACTCTGTCAAAAATTGCTATCATTTCACAAATTATAAAGGAAAACACAGCCCTATACCATGTGCTCAAAGCTATTGCTTGATTTATTTCTTCCACTTAATATGCCCCAGATTATATCCAGTACTTGAATACTCCCATTTCTATATCGTTTTCTGTCTCCTTTCAAAACCATATTAGTTTATTGTTGCCTCCTGCTCAGTTCCATCTACCATCTTACTTCCTTTAACTCAGGTTTTGAACCTTGGTAATTGTAACCAGCTGGACACGTCTCCCGGGGTTCCTGCCTCTGTAAATTTTACTTCCATTTAGCACCTGGACACATTCTCCACCTTGTCCACTCTGAAGAGCTGAGATTTGAAAGGGGCAGGACGGGAGAGTAACTACTGCACTTTTCTGTCTCTTGAACCGGCAGTTCTCATGATCAAAACTGAATGCAAAGCAATTGTATTGTCTGATTTGTATACAATATCAGACCGGAACGAAATCTTCTTCTTGGGCATTCCCTCCTTTATGAAGTCACCGTATCAGCATGTTCAGTTTTCCTGTGTTTTGCCCCAAACAAACAATTGGCTTCTGTTGGTGTTAGGTGAACGGGTTGACGCTTTTACTGCGTGTTCTCTGATGGGTTTTCCTCTGGGGAAAATCAAAAAAGGTTGCTGTGCAGTGGCAATTCTGAAAACAGACAACTTACCTGACTTTTACAAAATTCTGATGCTTCTGCATCTTTTGTTCACTTGTAAACCACTCTAGGGCACAGGAGTATTGTCACCGTCATATTGACGATGCTAAAACAGTCATCTGCTTATCGATTATGCTTGTGCTTTTTTTCAGCTCTACAAGCTTCAACCATATATATATATGGTTTTTATCTTATAAATCACTAAATGGCAAAAAGCAGGAGTTAAAGAGCTGTGAATTTGATTTTGAATACTATCATCCATGTTGGTTTAAAGCATGAGTATCGTAGAATGGTTTGAGTTGAATAGGACCTTAAAGACCATCCAGTTCCACCCCCATGCCATGGGCAGGGACACCTTCCACTAGACAAGGTTGCTCCAAGCCTCATCCAGCCTGGCCTTGGACACTTCCAGGGATGGGGCATCCACAGCTTCTCTGGGCAACCTGTTCCAGTGCTCACCACCCTCTCCAGGAAGAACTTCTTCCTGATATCTAATCTAAACCTCCCCACTTTCAATTTAAACCCGTTACCCCTTGTCCTGTCACTACAGACCCTTGTAAAAAGTCCCCCCCAGCTTCCTTGGAGCCCCTTCAGGCACTGGAAGGTGCAATAAGGTCTCCCCGGAGCCTTCCCTTCTCCAGGCTGAACCCCCCAACTCTCCCAGCCTGTCCCCATGGCAGAGGGGCTCCAGCCCTCGGAGCATCTCCGTGGCCTCCTCTGGACTCGCTCCAACCAGTCTATATCCTTCTGACGTTGAGTGTTTCACAGCTGGACGCAGCACTCCAGGTGAGGTTTCCCAAGAGCCGAGTAGAGGGGGAGAATCCCCTCCCTCGACCTGCCAGTCACACTTTTCCAGATACAGCCCAGTTGGCAGACTGTAATAGTACATGCACCAGAATCATACACCCACCAAGCAACTGGCTTGTCTGGGAGCACAAACACTTGCATTAAATAGTATGTCATAGGCTTGCTGCCTGAAAAAATAAATCATTCATTTAATCCAGAATCTGTGAATTTACAATATACTGTTTCAGATACCTTTGAAACTGTACATTAGTTATAGGTAATAAATGTAAATCATTAATCCTGTCTAATTAATTGTGGCTGTACAGGAAAACTTTCGTGTTAAACACTTTTCCTGCTGTGATGTCTAGCTGTGATGTCATCAGCATGAATTACGAGCTAGACATAGGGAATAGCTAGGCAGGGAATTTAGAGCAGAAATTTAAATTATCTGATGAATATTTTGTTCTAGTTGTCTTTTTCTCCTCCAGTAGAATATGCCCCGTGATCTCTGGCAATCCTGTCAGGAGTGGGCAGTGCAGTCAGGTGCAGGAAATCTGCTGTAGACTGGCCCCTCCATAGCTCAAAAGACTAAAAACCAGATGTTTGCCAATGAATGAGGAAAGCTGCCAGCACCTAAAAAGGGATTGCCACCTGCAGAGCCGGTCATACTGAGGGTAGGGTCTTGCCCTCCCCTTCTCTCCAGATTCCTAAGCACACAAGCAAATCAAACCTGAGAGCAGGCCGAGTGAAGGGGAACTTGTCTTCTCCATCACGGACCACCCTGGGGATATCTGTCAGGTTGAAAAGCACTGGAAGGGAAGAGGCGGAAATGCTCCCTGTGGAAGACAGCCTACCGTGGCAGAGCACCTCTCTCCTGACAGCTCTTTCCATCTTCCCTCTTCTCACGACAACAAGGTACGCTGGACACCGGCCTTGACAAGCGCAAGACAACGCACAAGGAGGTGAATGGCACTCGGAGCACCGTGCGGAGAGTTGCTTGTCAAGGAGGCTTTGCAGGCTTGTTCGTGGGAGGAGAGGCATTTCCAGGCTCACGGAGGGTTCCAGGCGGTGCAAACTTTCCCCCGGGCAGCAGCTTTTACCAAGCAGCTCAGAACTGCCCGGTGTAATTCACGTGGAGGCAGGCTGAGACAGCACGCTGGGACAACACGTCCTGGAGGGTCCGTATGATTCCGGTGATTCACTGGGAAGCTCATCTGGGCTTAGATGCAGGGAAATGTGGGCCAGCAGTAGACAATTTGCCTAATAAAACTCTCTGGAACAGGCGAGTGCTCACTTGACACAACCCAGTGTTTGCATTTTGTTGTTCTAGCCCAGTCCAGAGGGTAATTACATTTTGTGGGGTTAGCGGGTATCAAGGATCTCTCTGAAGGTCCAATAACAGTGTTTATAGCTGTCAGGTATATTGACTCAAAATGCTGATTGTCGTCTCCAGCACTACCAAGTGGCTCGGGGTCTCCAGTCAAATCATTACGGAGAAGGAGTGCAACGATCACAAGCCCTTGGCAGCTTCCCATTGGAGAAGGGGCATTTTCCCCTTCTTTTCAAGCTGATTAGCCTTAGACCTGTGGCTTGGGTATGCACCTGAGGAACTCGGGTTAACAGTTTCTGTCTCGTCCAGCAACAGAGTTGAGCTCTATGAACATCCTTTCAGAGAAATAATATTTTGAAAGCATATGAATGTTTACACAGAGCAAAAAAGGGAGTTTGTGACTCCTGTGCTGTTGTTTTTTGGAAGGCTCTGCTTGGATTTTGCAGTATTTGCCCTGGTTCGATTCCGCTTTAATGTGTGGGGAAAAAATTCCTAACGTAGGAATGCAGTACAAGAGCACTTTCCTCAAGATACACATACATATATATGTATGAAATAAATGAAACCCTTCTTTTTATTAAGGGAAAAGATATACTTGGCAACTTAAACTGGGAAATAACGGGGGAAAAAGCTCTCTTTAAGAAAAGTAAGTAAAGTAGGTGCAGGCAGTGACTTTAAATTGGACATTAAACTAATCCAGGGCTATACTTTAATAAAGGCTAGTGCTGGGAATTCTTATGGATTTTCTAGCTCATTGCTGGGATGACAGAGAAATACAATAAATGTTCTATTACTTACACAAGCTGCTGGTTTTCAGAAAATTAGTCACCAGTGACCTTTTACCCTTTGTCTTGCTTTCTTTCTCAGTCAAAATACCTGATCAGAATCAAATGCAGCCTTGGTGTATGATGGCATCTCTCCAGGCGGCACACGGCTACCTCCGCTACTGTGAGTACAACCCTTAGCCAAGCCTAAAATGGGCTTATTTTTCTCATTGTGTAGCTGTAATGTTGGGGGGAGGGAGAAGGGATAGAGGAATAAAAGAATTTTTCCCCATGGGTTGTTATTTTTAACTGTAGAAGAAAACACAGTCACAATTCCACATTTCTTAGTAAGGAATGAAGAGCAAACAGTAAAACAAAACCAACCCAACTGCTCAGAATCAACAATTTGAGCACCATGGTGTGGCTTGGTGATATTCACAGCCTCACAAAGCACAAACCTTTGTGTTTGGTTGCTATTTTTTTCTTTTCCACGAGTATCAAAACGCGATCTTTATATTCTCTACAACGAGGCACAGACTTTTGCCGAGGGGGAGGGGACTATATTACTTGTTGTGTACCAGCCCTTTGGTAGAATTATATTGATTAGTTTTCCAGTTAGCAGTGAGACCTCCTTCTGACCCTATTTTCAGGGTCAGTAGATCATAATGCAGCAGCACTAAGAGACCAGCGTCCCTCCCCATATTGCTTTTTGAAGAGTGTATGGACCAGAAAATTATAATTTCATAGATATAAAAATATATTTATATAATGTGTATCTATATATGTATAAGCTATATATGTACAAAAAGAGTGAGGCTGGACTCTGCACTGCAAACATAGGTATAAGTTATTTATCAATTATAATAATATTTTGCTGTGAGAACGAAATACATCCTGCCTCTACTATACAGCTTTAAAACTGAATGTTGTCCTAAACTGTTGGTTTTTTGAAATAGAAAAGAAATACCCCGTGATTCAGCACAGTGAGGACAGATGTGTCTGTGAAAGAGGAACATGTGTCTGTATTTGAAACTGAACTATTTTTCTGAGACCTTTAGTGAGAGCTCTCAGACATGAACACGTAGAACAAAGACTTGCAAGCTTGGCCCCACTGCAGGCGCTCTGAGGATGTCTCATGAGCAGACTGTTGGCTTCCATCTTGTATTGGATGTCAACCATACATACCTCTAATTATGCAAGAAATCATTTGTCAAAACTTGCTGCACTTTTCACGGCCAACATTTTCCATGGCAGGTGTATAACAGACAAAGAACAAGGACAACATGAAATACCTAAAGAATGCTTTTAGTTGCTATTTTTAACTGCCATTTGAAGCTTAAATTTGAAATCCTTGGTCCTGTAAAAGGATAAGGACTGGAGTCAAGGACTCAAATATCCTCACCCTAACACCAGGACCTTGCAGAATGCTTTTGAACTCCGGTGCTCCCCAAGCGTGCTGTAACTGTAGGAGACAGTGCTACGGCCCCGGTAAGAGCCAGGCAGCTCTTTTCATATTAAGAAAAAGGAGCTTGACTTCTAGCAGCTGCTGCCTCCAGTTTTCTGTATTTCTTTAATTGAACTACAGCCCGCAAGAAGCTAATTAATATATTCCATGTTAATTGTGAAATCGCCGTCTGGGGAAATAAATGACTTGGAAATAACTCTGGGGGAAAAAATGTGAGGCAAAGTGTTACAGGCCACAGAGCCTTGTCTGTACCCAGCTAGCCCTCGACTTCAGGGGAGTGCCTGTGCTCCTCAGGAGACATCGCTTTGCCTGCAGCTCCGTTACTGAAATTTCCTTCTTAGGGTTATCGGTGGTCCGGATGCATCTGGTAAAATTAGCTTCCCAACCATTGCCCCTCGCCTTCCCCCCAGCAAAGGCGCAACAGCTCTTGCAGAGAACATGCCAACATAGCAGCATGCCCACCGCTTCGTGTATTCCTGGTGTTACCAAGTCTGGACAGTAGCAGATAGAAACCGATTAGTGAATAGACGTGGCTCTTACATTGGCTTTTTAGCTGTGGTCAGGTTTTAGTGTGGTCCAACAGAGATGGCAAAGAGAGTACTCATGTACCATGTCTTACCTCGTATTCTGCAGTTCTGGGCCTCCTAGGTGATACGGAGCTCTTAGGTTTGGAGCTGAGATGTGATGCCGTATTTATTTCTCATAGCAATATGGCAGAGGATTTCAGCACCCTGGTTCATAACATCAGGTGTTCATAAACCCACCCTTAAGTGAGAAAGATTATCTTCTCTGCTTGTTTCTCTGCTGAAACAACGGTGATTTTATCTTCCTTCCAGTATCTTAATATACCTGGTTTCTTCTGGAAGATTTTCTAGGATTCCTAAAGCTTCCTAGTAATGGCTAAACAATTGCCGTGGTGGCCTCCTTGCACCTGCGTGCTAATCAGATCAAATAACTTCCAGGGAGAGTCAGATTCATAACAGGAGCGAGCTGACTCCAAAGGACTTGGGTGCTGTAGCGAGCAGCTGGTCCTTCTCCAAATATTCTGGAGCCCAGGTATCACCGAGCAGGCTGTCATTACATCCAGCACACGCGCCGTCGGCGTTGAAAACGGGCAAACAGCTGCTAGGTGGATAGGAGGGACCATATTCCATGCACACCCACTGCTTCGTTTCTTCACCAGCTGGTACTCGAGGGAGCCTTCCCTTTCGCGATGGCTGACAGCACAGGGTGCGTCTCGATGGCCACAGACACTTGTATAGCCCCACGTTTTTCTGATGTGTTCCTCTGCTGCACTTTCCTCTGCAAGGATCATGCCAGTATTAATGACAATGTTAACGAATTCGCCCTTTTTTCCTCCATGTCTGTGAGCAGTAGGGAATTATTCTGAGATTGTCGTTGGCATGTTGGCTGAATTTGTTCACAAAATTTTGGTTTAGCACTCACTCTCTGAGCATTTTTCTTTCTTTCTTTTCCCTTCATGGGCTTGTTGAACCATCCGACTGACTGGCCGTTCAGTTGCCATCGAGTAGTGACCACTCTGGAGGAAGTTGAGGGGCCCTGGCCCCCTGCACCGTGGGTAGGGTGACACTTTCTGTCGCTGAGCTCTCCCCACAGGTGGGAAGGTGCTTCTGGTTACTCTGGTTACTGCTTCGGGGTGAGTGAAATCAGAAATTCATGTGAAACTCACCTAATAAAACAAGACAAGGCAGCCAATCAGCTTAATAGGCAACTAAATAAGCAAAGTGAATGGTGTTTCTTACACTACTTTATGTAATTATCTCACCTGACTTCATTTCATTATCCTCTTGCTATGAGCCTTCCTGGAGCTTTAGTTACTTTTGCTGATAATTTATAATTTATCTTGAAACCTAGGAGTGTTTAATTTTTTCAGTTTTAGCAAAAAATGTTCCTCATTTTCTTCATAAAGCTGAAAAGGAATGTTTCTAACACACTAAATAGTAAAAAGGGCAAAATATTCTTTCTTCCTTTAAGGGAAAATACATTATGTTTACTTTTGCCACTCATCGCCCTGAAAAAAGGTGACTAGGAGGGCAATATCCAATCTCCTTTTCTTCTTCCTTTGCCATACCTCTTTCCTCCACTCCCACAGGGCAGTTACGACAAATCTGACAAATAGGAATAAGACTGTAAAGAACGTGCCCATCAGTAAGAGCAGGAAGGTGTAAGTAACTTAAAGCTTCTGCTCTAGCAGTATTTTTTGACTGCACATCAGCTATATAATGCACTGTCCCACACTGTCTCTTACTGCAGATCAGGACCCTAACAGCATTCCACAACAGGTGAAAGGCAAAAAATCAGCTTCAATAACATATTCCTCCTGGTATCTCCCTGCTGTTCACAAAGGATAATCCAGAGTGGAAGTCTTACACTGTATGTTTCACTTGCCTGGTTTTTTTTGGAGGGGGGGCACATCCCTCCTGCTCCAGCATTTGTGCCAGAGACCAGGGGCTCTGGGCAAAAATTGACTTTTTGCTGAATTTTCGTGCTGTGGAAATTTAGTATGAAGAGTATTCTTTGTTTCTACTATTTACAACACTTTATTGCTTTAATTCAATTATTGGAATGTAATGATTGCTAGCTGAAAGCGTGAGTATAGTCGCTGCAGTGTGAGGACAGGCTTTTTATCATAAATTCCCAGTAACAACGTCTTTCTTCACCTTTCTCTGTTCTCTAACTGTGTAGATAATAGAGTGGCAATTATGGTTATTTAGGACCTAAGCCTGAAAACCCTTAATCATGTGGATATTCATTGCTCCCACGGTCTACCTATTTCATTGATCGTGCTAGTTTATTTTTGGTAGGATCAAGTGAGCGATTATAAAACAAGTAAAAACCAGAGAAAGGTGACAGAGTCAATTTGAAGTACAGAGAAGCGCTTACATCCCACGCCTCGTGGCTCCTACCCCAAGAAAGAGGTACTCAATCACAATCATTAAAAAGGGTTAGTCCTCCCGAGGCCTGAAATGAGCTGTTTTGACTTCAGAGGTATTTCCCGCTGTGCCTCATGTCGACTTGTTTGCTGGCCGTGTTTCTGGTGAGTGCCGTGGGGCCGGATCCTGCCGGCAGTAGCACAGGTAGGGAGTGCTCCAACTGCCCAGGAGATGTGTTAAGTCAGCGGGGCTTGTCAAGGGTCCATCGGGCTCCTGCCACTTCCCTCCTGCTAGCAACCTGTGCTTTCGTTTTTTATCTGGGAGTCGTCCCCCCTAGCACTTGCATGTTCCACCGTATCAGTGAGATGGATTGATCCACTTTTTGTTTTGGTTCTACCTGAGCCTTTTGGAGAGGACTGAAACTCAGACCACTCTGTTGGATGGAACTGGTGAAGCCAACGTCCTGTCAAATTCCTTCTGAACCCAAGATGGAGGGAGGGCTTTTCCCCCATCAGAGCTTCTCCTGGCAGAGGGAGAGAGGGGAGAGGGTATTGCACACATGAAGGGACCCCCTTTGCCCTTCTTTTTGTGGTTTTAAATGGAAAACATGTAGATTTAGACTGGACATCAGGAAGAAGTTCTTCCCGGAGAGGGTGGGGAGGCACTGGGACAGGTTGCCCAGAGAAGCTGTGGATGCCCCATCCCTGGGAGTGTCCAAGGCCAGGCTGGATGAGGCTTGGAGCAACCTGGTCTAGTGGAAGCTGTCCCTGCCCATGGCAGGGGATTGGAACTGGATGGTCTTTAATGTCCCTTCCAACCCCAACCCGTCTGTGATTCCCAGCGCTACCTTGGATAGGTAAAACCTTTTCAAAGGTGAGTGGGGAAGGCTGGGACCTCTCCTGGGCATGCAAGCTGCTCCAGCCAGGGACACCATGGCTCTGGCCCCTGCTCCTCAGGGAGAAGAAGCCTGGCTGGTGGCCCTGAGGGACAGGCTTGTGGGGCTGCCAGCCCAACATCCAGCTTTGTGCAAGATGGATTAAACAAGGCGGCACACGGGTGTGCAAACCAAACAAAATCTTGAATGGGTCCTGGCCAGAAAAGTATGGATTTGAACCTAAATCACAACCCAAACTTTTCCCAAGGGCGTGTTTAGATTCAGGGCCATCTCTTAAAATAAATAATGAATAAATAAGGTCCCATATAGATTTTCTAACTATGTCACTTTATTAACACTATAGATTTTTCAAACGCGGAGGGGCTGTAGGAATTACATATACATTTCATTAGTAGGGAATTTATGACTACAAGATTGCACTTAAGGTTTGCACTAACACTTTATTCACCCTTTTGACCTGGTCCCTTTACTATGTTCTGCCCCAATATTATTTTTCATAAGTCAGGAAACGTTTTCCATATGTTTTTCAGCATTATCCAAAGGGAGTTTGCAGCTGTACTGTTCATACTTTATCATGTTCATACTGACTGAAGTGCAGACCCCTCCTAGTGACAGTACCCATCTGAAAGTTCATAACAACGCATTTTTGGCACATTATTGTTCTACTTTTCTGTCAAGCCTCCCCCACGGAACAAAATTGTTTCACAGTTTTTATTAAAATTTACTATAAATGAACAGCTGAAAAAATAAACAGAAAAGTCTGTGTGTATCTTATTTACTGTCATCACAAAAAGAATATCTTTGCTGGAACGTTATAACATAACCTAACAGCCAAAACTAACTTACAGAAATAAGCAGAGACATTAGAAAGGTTGAAGGGCACAGGAGTTCATTATTTTCAGTAAGCTTAAAAGGCAACAAAGGGAGTGGGGGAGAAGAAAAAAAAGAGCAGAAGGAAAGTTATGAAGGTACGTGGGAGCAGGGGAGCTGCGGGAGGGGAGAACTGAACCAGGAGCCTATGTGGACCAAGGCAAGAAAATGCACCAGTATCTTCGCTACCGTGTCTTTCTGCAGCAAAGTCTCTGTGTGTAGTTTTCTTTTGTAAAAATAAATCTATTGACCTGAACAGCTCTAAATAAAAACCCATCCGTGAGTTATTTCAGCTGACTGTGGCACTCCACTGCTGGATTGCAGTATCTGAGCTCTGATGTCGCAAGTTTTTCTGCGGGGGACATGAGTTTGCTCCTGTGGGACAGCTTTGAGGAATGGTGTTTGGACTTAAAATGTAGTTATCTGGGGGAGATTTTTTGCTGATGTGCTGTGGTCCAAGGCGAGAGGTGGTCTAAGAAGCTGCACCTCCGCAGCCGGCACCTCCCTGTGCTCGCGTGTGCTTTCACCAGCTCTGAATTTGATCTCCTCGATGCGCTTCAGCGGAAAGAGGTTTCTAATCGTAACTGGAAGCAGACATAGCCAAGGAATCAGTTTTAGTAAATCCCACTGAACTCTTATCATGGCAGAGAGACAGTATAAATGCTCCCCATGAGTCTCCTAATGAAATGCCTGGCAAAGCCAAAAAGGGCAAAGAAAAAAATAGAAATCACAGCTGCAATATCAGCCTGAATATTAGAGCTAGGAACCGGAGAGTAATAAAAGATGAGCAAGAGGTCAGAAATAACACAATATGAAGGCAAAAGGAAGGAGAGGAATGCTTTCCAAAAAGAGAGGCAGAGAAGGAAAAAAGTGTTCTGGGTCCCGTGAAATGTTGACATGAAATGATTTGCAAGAGGAAAACTAAAAAAACCCCGACCAAACCACCACTGTGAAGGCTGTTAATTAATTACATGAACTTTCATGAACTGTAATTTTTAACACTTCTCAGCTTCATGCTGGGAATATTCCCCATAGAATCTCTGCTAGAGTCCAGGTCCTCAACCCCAAGTCCCTAAAATGGGTCTGAAGAGACACTTATGTGTGATGCCAAGTACTATTTTGAAGGCCTAACCACCTTTTTTCTTTTTCTTTTCCTCCTGTTTGGGGATTTTGGCACACGACTTCTGATTTAACCGAGCCATACTTTCCTTGCTGGCAAATAGTAGGCTAAGTTCATTTTAGGGGTTTCATTCATCCCTGAACATAAAGGTGAAGGAGGGGCACCCGTTCCTGCTCCCGGGGTGATGAAGGATGGGAAGGCAACCAAGAGGCACCCAACAGAGAGCCCATGGAAGTACAGATGGTGGGAAAGGCAGTGCACTGGCTGGCACAGGCTGAGGGTGGTTTCCTCCATGAGCTTCATCTGCATAAAGGCTAATTAATCAGGTTTTCCATGAGCCAACTGCATTCCATGCAAAATGCATCTCTTGCTTTCTTTCCTTCTTTGAGATGTAGAATGTTCCTCTACACATCTTCCAGGGGGTGGCTTGAGTTACATCTTGGTCCTTCCTGTGCTCTGTGCTTCTCAACACTAGACGGGATGTCAGCTGCTGAGGTCTGCTGGTGGCATAAAGGCCTGTAGCATATTCCTGTAAAAGCTTGTTCCAGACAAAGTAGCATGAAAACACTTTTAGTTAACAATTTGCAGCTACCGTGGAGATTATTCACTCTGAAGGCAGCACAGTTTCTATTTTCTCCTTCAAAATAAACTTCAGAAATAAAAACAGGACCCCTGGTGAAGTGAAGGCAATGAGTGTTGCAAAGAATTTTTTCAAGTTAACTGGTGGATTTTATATCATTTCCTGTGGCTGGCTAATCATTTCTTCGTAATCTGCAATGATGACTCAAGATTTGGTGTCTGGGAAGGACAAAAAGGTAGAACTTAGATTTTCAATGTATTAATTTAACCTTATAATCAGAAATTATAAGGAAGTTATTACTGAAGAATTCTCTTTTTTTAATGGGAATACATCAGTCAAGGCCATTACAGAGAAGAATGACAGAAAGCGCTATAAAGGTAAAAAAGTTTCTGGTCTTGAGACTTAAAATGAAAAGAAATACGAAGTATTTTATAAGTATGTAAATTAAATATACACCTTTTAATACTATTGGAATGTGATTTCCTTTTCAAATACATTGTTTTGGCATAGCAAAATCATAAATTTTAAACCAAATTTAAAATTCCGTCTACAGATACCTCCTCGGTGGCCTAAGCTGGATGTATAGACACGGCTGAGATGGACAATCCTCTCCATGCCATAATTCCTAGATTGAAATACCTGGAGTTCAGCCAGAGTTCTGTGTAAACAAGTGCATTTACACACAGGTGTAGTCATGAGGTACATCTGCCATGTCCAGGGAGCATGGGGTAGGTCACACACCAGCCCAGGAGTCAGCCTTGTTGTTCTCTGCTGCTCTGTGCGCCCTCAAAATATTGAGTGTCTTCTGCCAATGCACTGGTTTGCATTTCCCTGTTTAAATATAAGTGTTTTCACACTTTTCTGGCTGGATGGGATGTACAACCCTGCTATCAGACTGCCCATTACCTGCCCGTACCTCTGTGCAAATGAAAACCCAGCCATGACATATAGGCTGGTGATATCAACTCCTGAGATATGGGGAAACAGCTGGAGAAGGAAAATGGTTTAAACAAGGAATGTCTTACTGAGACAGTTACTTCTGGAAACAACGAGGCTCCTGGTGTAGGTAAATGTTGTATCACTCCAACAGAGATGAATGAAATACCTGTGAAATGGCTGTTTTGGGTAACAGCGACTGCCATTCGTTTTACACTGTATTACCCATCCTTTTCCACAGGGAATGTACTGTTCTTTTCCCCCTTGATACCCATGTAATTTTTTTAATCTTAGACCGTTACAAATACATATATTGGAGAAATCCATTAATTATTTTGAGGAAGGCAAAAGATTTGTCCTTTAGGTAATTTTGTGTACTCTTTATTGTGAGCCTTCCTAGCCTGTTTTTGCTTTGGATAGCTAAGGGGAATGTATGATACACAGACTATAAGGAGCATGAAGCTTTATTTTTCTCATCCAGCATGCTTTGCACCTGAACATTTGTGTATTGGCCCTTTCTTTTTTCCTTTTTTTTTTTTTTTCTTTTTTCTCTTTTGGAATAGCAAGAGGTGATGTAGAAGAGCCTGATTTCCTTATAAACTGCAAAACTCATAGGTGCAAAGCCAGGCCAGCACACCTTCTAGTTCTGTTCTGTCTTATGTTACACAGTTATCCCATCCTTTTCTCTCATTACAAATGTTTGCACACACAAAAGTCGTTAATACACCTATAAAATACTGATATGTTGTATGCAACTCTGAATGCTTTCAGAATTTAAATCTCAACAAAGTACTTTAAAATCAAATCACCATGGCTTTCAAGAAGATTTGCCAAACCAGGTCCTGGTATTTTTTTCTTCCCCCTAATAATAACCACATGACTTTTGGAGGTCCCCCTGCCTCCCAGGAGTGCCTACTGCTCGGCACCAGCCGGCACGGGCCCACCGCAATGCATTGGAGATACACAGAGATGGTAAATTGCTGGTGAAACATGTTTCTTTTACACCTGAAAAAGCCTTTTAAGCAATGATTTGCAGAGAGCTTTTCTACTATTAAAAAGGCTTCTTGGTTTTAAATGGTGTGTAGGGAGAAGTAGGTATTCTTTCATTTGAGTGACTGGGAAATGCAGCCACAGGTTCTGCTGGCTGGATGGTGTTCAGCTGGAAGTAGATTATCAGAGAGCTGATGTGCCAGGTCTGTACCTTTTTTTAAAGAGCCAGGTAGCAGCCCTGAGAAGGACTTGGGGTGCTGGGG
>NW_010227511.1:265592-348092 GCF_000690775.1 Eurypyga helias | reverse complement strand
CCCCCCCAAGAGGAACCTTGTTTTTGACTTAATCGAATGCAAGGTGATTTGAGTATTACAGTAATGGATAGACATGGCTGGTTGTTTGGAGTGGGATCTGCATGGGAAAAGAAGTGACTGGGAATGTACCTTATGTTAAGGCTTACCATGTAGATCATCTGGATGGAGCTGGAGCTGGCCTGGATGTAAGATCACACTGCCCTAAGTAGAGGCTTCTTCAGTTTTCATCAGAAGGAAATACTTGCATGAAGCCACTGTAAATCAATGCAGACCTGGCTGTAGGAATTTAAATATACACAGATGTAATATTTATTAGCAGTAATTACTTACGTTTGTTGGTACAGTTATTTTAACTAATTTGCTAATTACTTGTGTCATGGTAATTAATTACCTACTGAACCCCTGCAATTTATATTGAGACACTTTATGCAAAACTCTGGTTGGATGGGTTTTCACTTCACTGTTACTGCATGAGTTGCTTTAAGCATTTACAAGTTATCCCTGGATTATGTTTCTGATACTGTCATTAAAGCTTGCCAGCTGCATTTCACAAGACTATCTAGCATTGCAATAAGTCTCCGGTAAAGTGCCTGGGTTCATTAGGGTCTCCTCATTTAAATCAGAAGTACTGTCCCTGTAGCTGATCACTAGTCACTGCAGAGAGACTCTTTTGAGAATAACTTCCCTGCTTTTTGCACTGCACAGCCCAAGAGGATGAAAAATCCTGGTGTGGAGATAGAGAGAGTCTCTTGGGGCTTTGTCGATAGACTGCTTCAGCCTTTCTCTGCTGCATGAAGCAGCAGCTTAGTCCTATTTTGTGAATTGAGTGAAGGGGATACAGAGTGAAATAATCCAGTCAGTTTTTAGTATTTTGATTTTAAATATAAATTGTTCTCTATTACCTAGCGCGTTTTGCACTTAGAAAATTTTTCCCCAGATGGTGCAGAACTTGAAAGGATAAACTTGAGTTTTGCTTTCCCAAGCTGATGTGAGGATTCCACCCATTCTGCTCCATTCCAAGCTTGAGCTGACCAAACTGAGGCATGAGACTGTCCAACATGCTATGAACAAATGATTGCTCATGCTTCTCCTGTCACAGCCTGTAAAAGCTCAAGACCAAGAGAGGGACAGAAGTGCACTGAAGGGACAATTCACATCAGAGGCAACCAGTGACATTGTACCTTTATGCAATGATGTGCCATAGTCAGAACACTGGAAAGAAATATGAGTTGCACAGGACACAGACAAACACAATTCGGGAAAAGAAAATCCTAATGTAGGAAGAATCATTGCCTTTCAGATAGGGTAGGCTGTTTCAGGAGAGCAAAACTCCATAGGGTGCGTCATAATCATTGGCTGATACGAGAAGGAGCACAGCAACCACTGCTGAGAGTAAAGGCAAACCAAGCCATAAAAATTAAACTGGCAGGAGAAGTTGTGGAAGCTGCAAGTAGTTCTCCAAGCCTGCAAGGCAGAGCAGTGGGTTGGCAAAGCTTGAGGAGTGCTGGAGCGGGAGGGATGTTGAGACAGGTAAGCTGTAGGAAAGGGAAATAGAGGACAAACTTGCTGTATTGCTAAATGCAAGCAAACAAATTTAGAGGTTGCTTCACAGAGCGCTTAGACATGAGATGTACTTTTGGGTTGCGTACCAAGGGGGAAAGTGGAATGATTTACACAGTTGAGCAGCATTGCCTTCAGCTGCCTTGACAAGTTTCAAGCACAGAGCTGAGAACTCAGGAAACTAGTTAGAAAGTCTTGAAGTTTGAAGGTCTGAGATGATGCCAGGAGTTCTGACCTTGCTTTCACCAAGCAGTCCCTGCTGAGCAAATTCTAGCCTGGATCTTCAAAGTGCAACAGTCATATAATCCCTGCTGCTACTGATGGAGATATTCTGCTGCCTATTCTGAAGGAAGCTGCAATCTCCATTTTATGGATTCCAGTGGCATTCAGATAAACTGTTTCATACTGGGTTCTGCAAGAGCCCAGAAGTTATAGAGGAAGCACAAAGCAGTTGTATTTGGGTACCTTCACTCACTAATCTGTGTACCTTCATTACGTGTCCACAGTTAGGTGAAACTGAGTCTGGGCCTTTATATAACACCTGGAGAACAGTTATTCCTTCTTTGGAAAAAGTTTTCCCTTTTAGGTAGGTAGCTATTTCCAGGCTGCTTCCTGTCTGTGCATTATCTCTTAAAACTTCTGAAGTGTTTGCCAAGGAGTGGCTTGCCTTGAGACATTTTTACCTGCTTGTTTGTTCTTTCTGGACAGCTCCTATTAAATTAAACCATATATTCATTCATACAGATACCATCCCAGTAACCAGGTCAATACACTCTAGTCATAAATTATTACAGGATGGGTCCAAATCCATCATTGAGGCATCCATTGATTATCCATACTGCTACTCTCTGTAAGCGAACACTTTGTATGCAAGGTCACTGTAGAATTCAGCTATATTTAAAAGGCCATTAATAGCAACACGGAAGCAGGCTTTGATTGAACTGGAAGTGTAATTTTCAATTAAGAGCCTTCACTCAGTCTTCCTTCCATTAGGGTCTAATTAGATTTCAGGAAGACACGAAGTTACAGAGGCTTCAGCCCTACAGCCTCTCCATTAGCTGACACCATATGCTTCGCGGTTTCCATTGTGAAGTCCCGATTAATTTGCTAACTTAATTTTAACTCTAGTTGAGATGCTTCACCAGGGATCTGATTAATGGACTAGTTGTAACCAGCCCATCCCTGCTTCTTTCTGCCATCAGTTATACAGTAATAAGGTAAGTGAACATCAGACTGATAAGTTTTTTTTCTCTACTACTCTGAGAAATGCATATATTTAATTTGGACTGTGTAAGCAAAGGAACAATCCCTCCGGTTTGTCACCTGGATTAGCTTGCTAGGTTACAGACCCTCTCTTCTGACCTACTATTTTCTGCATCTCTTCCTCTCTCTGTGATGCCTATCATATACAGACAAACCATGGGTCTGTAAAGAAACCTTGGACCGTAATATTTTCATAAGTTTTGTTTGATACAGAGAGTAAAGACTTGACAGATCACAGCTAGTATGAAGCAACTAACTTCTCATATTCCTTCAGCTGAAACAAAATCTTCTGGGACCGTGGTTGCTAATATAAACTGAATAAGTTCTTGTGAGTACACCCAACAAATGCTTTTATTTTAGCTAGAAGTTGATTGTGGTAAGAAATGAACGTTGGTGGTCCAAGAATCTTTAGCTAGAGACCCATCTCATGTTGGTGATGACAGATACAAGAGACAAATGGTCACTGGAAGGGTTTTTGCAACACAGACAAAATACTGCAGGAATGAAAATCAGTTTCAAGTGCGGGCCAACTTTTGCTGAGTGCACACCAGATGTCACAAATTAGATCTTGTTTTCACAGCTGTCAAACTGTAGGATTTACATCACTGTTAAGCAATTCTATTCAAGAGGCATTCACATATGCTAAGATATGGATACAGGGTGTGACATAGGCAGACAGGTGATGGAATGCCCAGCAAATAGGTAATGAGGTCACGTTGGGCAGATTTTATAGGCAGTTCTGTTCTGTACTTCAGCTGTAGAGCATGAATGTAATACTTTTCGTACAGGTCTGCTTGCTGTTTGGATTTCGGCCCAAAGTGCACTAGCTCTTCCACATAAATATCAATGATCTGCAGTAAATAAAGAATCAAGTTAGGTCACTTCTGGCTTGGAAATAATCAAATCTATAATTGAAAACTAGTTGAATACAGCGATTTTCAGCCTGTGAGGATCTTGCCTATGGCCCAAAGGGAGAAGAGCTGCAGCAGGGTTCTAGCTGGGAGGGACTTTTGTATTTCCCTAGCTAGTGCTGCTGTGAAACACCATCTAGGCTGTACATCAAGCACATCTTTATGACATTCAGATCCTGACCTGCTGCCCCAGATACACATGGTGGATAAACAGACCTTCTGTATTTAGGGGATTCCTCCCTGTGCCCTTATTTCTCTGTGTGGTTTTGGCTGCCAGGCTTTCCTTTAAAACAAGCCACTGCAATAATATCTTATTGACTTGGTTTTATAGGAAAAAGAAAAAAGTTGTAATAACTTTTTTACTGACATTTCTCTTCCAGAGAGACATAGAAATAAATCACCAGCCTGCAGGAGTCAGAATGCTCTCATGCTGTCTATGACCGCAGTCCCTGGGTTTCTCAGCAGGAGCTGTCCAACATTTCTGCCCATTTGATGTCAAAAAACTCCTTCATCAAATGTACTTGAAATGAGCCAAAAGGATGGCACGTTGCTGGGTTTGTGACTGACAATAGAACAGACCAATAGTGCTTAAGAGCTGAGACTTTCTTTGTTGCAACCAGGAAGCTAAGAAAGGGTTAAGTCAGTACACCGCTGCAATGGGATATCCTGTTCAGAGAAGCTAAATCCAATGTGAAACTTCATCAAAGTTTTTTTTGCAGTTGATTTTAGCTCTTTGCAATGTGAATCCTGGAGGGAATAAAAGAGCTGAGGGAGGGAGAGCAGTTTATATCTTTTGGGTATAAATCAGATAAAGAGAATGATTAACAAGTGTAGGTTTTTGCTACAGTATTTTAAGAACTCTGTCGATATCCTCCCTCCCTCCTCCCTTCCCCAGCCTCAATGCAAAGGCCTAAAATTAGATAGCTGATTAAGGAGAGCTGCGGGGCGAACTAAATACATCAATCTTGCTTGTAATGAGGAACACTGCTACATTTCTGCAATGATGATGAACCTCGGGGCCAGGGTTGGCTGGATGCTGAGAGTTCTCTGTATTGAACTTCCCATGCAGCCATTACTTCTCAGCATCTCTGCATGCCTGAATCTGATTACAGAAGCTCTTTGAGAAAGAAGGGTGCTGGGGATTGAACTGGGCAAGTTTTTTTTCCCAGGATGAAAGAAACGGAGCAGCTTTCCAGACTCTTTAACTTGTTTGCCAGCAAAATGGGCTGCCTCATGCCCATTTCTCCCTTTAAGTCCCAACAAGAAATGTGTAGCAAAATCACACTAAAAGGTCCACTTTGCCCTTACAAGCCTTTACTTAGTCTTTTACATTTAAAGCCACATCTTACTGTTCTTTTTAAAGACTAATGGCCTGTTTCATGTGCCAAATTAATAGCTTTTATTAGCCAAGGAGTAAAGATGTGTCCTGCATGAGAAAAGCAAAAATCCAGCAGAGAGAGAAAAAGCCCAAACATCCTGTAACAGCAAGAGGAAATAAAGTTGTCCTAAACTTTACTTTGGGTTATCTTTTTAATTCAATAATATTATTGCATACCCGAAACAATCTAAATCTCTTTTCTTAGTCTCCAGGCCAGCTTCAGAACTACTCTTTCTTTTGTGAGCAGAAACCCCTGCTGACCCAGGCTCTTTTTACACCACTGACACAGTTCAGTTAAATCTAGCAAATCATTCTAGGAATGGTCTGAGAACTCTCCTGAGATTTATGTCCCTAAAGGATGATTGAAGGGACAGGAAACTGCCAAAATATGAAGTTGCAATCCTTAGAAGTATCCATTTCAGCTGCTGCCTTAACCTCACAGACTTTCTTTACTTAGGTAGTAGTTCCTGAGGGAGGTTTCATGCCACAAGCTGTCTTGGACTGAGCAACCTGCTCTTACCTAAGCCAGAAAACAAACCTTCGTCTGCCTACATTCTTGTGGATGTCAGGAAGCTGTTTCTAGACATGTAGCCAACAGATTAAAAGTCCTGTGATCACCCAAATAATGCTCAAAGAGGGATCTGTAGGGTTCTGCCACCCATGGCCTCAGCCCAGACTTGCTCTTCTCCCAGAATTAGATCCAAAGTGTTTATCTTGTCTATTACATCTTCTGATTTGCTGTTTGTGGGCAGGAGCAGCTCCAACAGCAAACAGGGCTAGAGAAGAAGCATCTCTCAGCCTTTTCTGAGGGCAGAGAACCCTGAGAGACTAAAAAATCTAAGAAGGGTAAGATATATCTGTGTAGGCTTGTTGTTGCCATTTGGTTGCTCACTTTTTCCACTGTGCTTGGGACCTGCAAGGGGGGAAAGCTAAGAGCTGCTCTTAGACATGAGTCTGACACATCCAAACATCACATCTTGCCAGCAGGCCACAAGGGAGAAGACAGAAGAGAATATCTAGGCTAAGAAAGATCTCCTTTTCCCTTCCCATATCTTGGAGGTGACTTATGGTCACTTCAGCCTCAAGGTTGAAAGCCATTTAAGTCTCCACTTTCTCCTAGAGAAATGGCGCTTACTTTCTGATGACGAGAGCAGTGCTTTCAGACTCTTGGTGGCAGGGACACATTTCCCCAGTTTGCTTGCTTCCCATCACATCTCACTCTTCTGGTTTAATCAATGTTTCAGGGAAAAAATGGGGAGAAGTTCTGTGAGATTAAAGGGCCCTGTCAAGAGTAGCATGGGGAAAAAATAAAGATAGAAACGGTCCTTTTGTTTATTAGCTAGTGTGTTGTGTCCTTTTCACTTTTCTGTTACCAAAGGAAAGAGAAGGAAAAAAAAATCAAAATACCAAAAGAGGAAAAGAAAATGTAGCAAAGAAGAATGTGTACAGGTCTGTCAGTTCAGACTCAAAACCTGAGGAAGGAATTTAGTATTCTGCACAATTGCTTCCTTCTTATTTCTTCCTGCTGCCGTTGCTTCTCCACTTGCTAATTCATCTTAATTATAGAATATTTGGACAGCTCAGAGCAAAGTTCTTTGTTGACAGTGCTTGAACAAGAGAAGGTATTCAGGCTCATGAATAGGCACAGTGCTGAGAAAGTCTAATTGGCTTGCTATGATCGACAATGGTACAGATCACACAAGTGAGGCTGGTAGTGTGCCTGGATTTTGCACAGGTCTCCTTGATCTATATGTTTTCTCACTGGCTTTCCTATCCTCCTACCCTCTCTGCCTCCCTTCATCACGCCTTTCCCACAGGGTGAAATAACAGAGTGGGATAAAAAGGCGTTTCAAGCATGTTAAGGGTTTCAGTGGGATGTTTAGAAACCAATGGAAGGTGTCTTATTTCTGAACAAACTCATATGTAGCTCTGCTTCATCTCGAAAGCAGAATATTAACAGCAATTGTAATACTAATATTAATGGTATTACTGGCCTGATTGCTAGAGAAATATGGCCTCAAGTAAGGTGAATTTAATGATTGGATAACTAACCAATTTTCATCTTAGACCTACAAAAACCACTGGAGGGCCAAAACAAGGATTGGGCTCAGACCACTGTGGGTACAAAACTGAGAAGCAGCACAAGCCAATGCTCGGGGAGTGTGAGGACTTCTCTGCAGTTCAGTGGATTTTATGCCCCTTTGCTGGTGAAGATGCTCTCTGCACAGCACAGAGATGCCCTCTGCTCTGGGCTTGCCCATTTTCCTTGGAGTCATGTGGTTACCCTACAGAGGAGTGTGAAATACTCTATTTTAAGGAAGTTATTATCTCCTGGGACAACCAAAGTGAAATTACCACTCTCCTTGGAAATAAGCAGTGGTGCTTGAATACCAGGCTATTGTAATGCATCTCGGTCCTGCTGGGAGTGACCTTCCAGAAACTTCTTTTCTCTGCCAGACATCTCACCCCCAAAGCCATCCCATTTTCTGCTGCCTATCTATGCAGACCAGGAAGGAGGTTTTATTTAGGTAGCTCTCTGTTTGCACTTAAAGCCAATTACATTTTGTGCAGCGAGCACAGGGTGGTCTATTTCCACATAAGAGGATGTATCTGAATGGTTTTGAATGGTAGAAAACAAATGACAGAGTTTACTACAGAGGAGAAAATTTCAGGGATAAGTGGTCCAAGACAGAACCTGCTGCTTTATGTGGTAATGTGGAAAGGTTTGTATTATAGATTGCATGCCACTATCCATCTCTTCCCCAGGATGTCTTTTGCTTGTGTAAGGTGAAAAAGTTATGCATTTTTCAGTGAGGGTAAACCCCAAAGT
Source organism: Eurypyga helias (assembly GCF_000690775.1). Taxonomy (NCBI): domain Eukaryota; kingdom Metazoa; phylum Chordata; class Aves; order Eurypygiformes; family Eurypygidae; genus Eurypyga; species Eurypyga helias. The sequence continues at coordinate 340,150 of NW_010227511.1, read as the reverse complement.
CAGCCATGAAATGGAGTTCACTCTGTGGTGTCCAACTCTGTTGCTTCCAGTTTCTACAACAGGTTGTGCAGCCGGTTATGCTCCTCAGGATTTATAGCCACGCGCAGAACAGGCAGAGTAAGACCTAGTAACTCGTGTGGGGCTCACAAGTACTGGCTTTTCCTACTGTTTGGACCCCCACAACTATCCTCTCCTAGTCATCAAGACTACGAGCAAAAAGAAATTAATAAAAATTAACAGAGGACAGCCTGCTTACTGGTCAGCTATTGGAGTTGTCATTAATATTAATGCCTTTATCACTGCAATTTTATTTTAATGAGCACAAAATCAGAAGCACCTAAAGGTCCAAATCTCATTGAAAGTCTAAGGAAGTTGAGCAACTTTAGGATCCCCTTGAAATCCCAGCCTATGAAAATGGACAGCTGTGCTATTAAACTGGCCAGTCTCCTTTGGCATGCCAAAGAGTAATGTTACTTCCAGTGTCTGGAAAAGCGACTGGAAAAAAGTTTTTAGGACAAACTTCCTCCAAAGGGTACCACCTTCTGTAGTAAAAAATGCAAGTGGAAAGGAAAGTGACACATCACCTCACCCAGATCCATCTTCAGGGCAGAATCAGGTTTACCCAAGCTATTCCTGAGAGATATTAGTCTATTCAGGGCCTTGTCAGCTTTTTTTCCGATGTCTCACTTAAATCCTCCTTGCTTGCTTTTAAGCCAATACCACCTTCTATGCACAGTGGACATGCTTTTATTTATTTATGACTCAGTCTGCAGTTATCTTCAGAGCATCTGAAATCTGGTATTCTAATTCCTCTCTTTTTCAATCATTAGACCTAAACCAGTTAATTTCTTTGAGTCTTTCCAAATTAAATTGGACTTTCTAGCTATCCGGTGATCACTGCTGTTGTGCTGATAATTATTTTTAAGTGGCTTAGGTTACATCTTTCTCCAAGAACAGTTTCCAAACCTGGGTGCAGCACCGCAGCAGGGCAGAGAAGGACCATTTCACATATTGTTCCTACAACACTCCTGCTAATCAACCCAGGTTGATTTGTGTTTTGTGTAACAACACAACAGGATCCTAGGGCTCCACAGAGCTCTTTAAAATGTCGAGAACCAGGAATAAACACAAGATGCAATATTTTGTTTGTATTTAATTGTATAAGTATTTTTCACTGGTGTGTTTTTTTTTTTTTTTTAATCCTGGAGTGAATAAAAAAGGGCATACCTTTTTAGCTCATAATGCTTAAATTCCCATAGGAGACTCAGAGACATAACTTTATGTCTCGTTCAAGCCTATTCTTAACTCTAGACCCAGCAATGAACACACAGCAATCAGTGAGGTTTCCAGGACTGAACGTGTTTGAATGTTTTGCTAAACCATGAAGCTCATGCAAAGGAATACATAGTGGTGTCTCTAATACCTTTCAGCTGGTTGCATCTCAACAGAAAATTTTGCAGTAGAATTTTGCATGTATGTGCACACACAGAGACAAGTGTATAATATAAAGGAGGTTCAAGAGATCAATACTGTATGAAATAAGATCAACACAGATTATTAAGTGACAAAGTAATATCTAGTAAGATTAGAATATTTGAAAATATTAGTATGAGTTAGAAATGGACATTACCTTGTAAAGGAAGTTGAACTTTCTCTTATGTGCCCCTTTCCATACTCAATGGAAGTTGCTACTTGCCTGTCTGCAAGCTTGAGGGCAGCCAGCAACATCCCCACCAAGGGCGATTGTGGAGGCATACAAATGCATGGGTAAGTTAGTAGAAGACATGCATATATGCAAATATAAATACATGTAAATATATATTATGTGTGTCTATGAAATCTTGTTACATGTAGCAACAAATTTCTGTGTATACTGTTTTTCCACTGATGTTTAGACATGCTATAGAACAGCAACGGGGCTGACTATGAAAAGGTGTGAATACAAGAGTTACAGTGTGCAAGGTAATAGCTATTTTTTCTGTTTTCCATTTTAGGATAGCTAAATATTATTGTCTTGCTAGTGTTATTTCCATAACAAGTAAGTGATACTGTTGCTTTGTATGCTACTCTTCTCATAAACCTTTGTTGCAGGATACCACAACTGCAGGATACTATCAGGGCAGACCAGCAAAGAAAGTTTTTAATGACGTCTGGTGGGATTGGATTCAGCTGTTCCTGGGATAAGAGTTCCTTTGACTACGCAACAGTTTTGACCAGCTTGAGATAAATGAAAGGATAGAGGTAAGAAAGAGAACACTCAGAGGAAATATCGGCAAAAGGAAAACATATATAATCAGGTTTTTCGGAGACAGGTGTAGAGCGTAGTAAAGGCTGTGTTATCTGAACCGCAGATGGTCTGTGCAAGACTGCAGAAAGGGGGAGGATGAGAGTGACCTTTGGAAAACCCTGGTGAATGCAGCAGCTCAGTAGCAGCTCCCTTTCACCAGATTGCCTCAGAACATTTTCCTACCTTGCCTTTTCTTTTCTTTGAAGTGAGGCACTGTCAGGATGGCTTGTACTTTTTGTTTTCAGCTGTCACCCAGTCCCACTGCACTCAAAATTGAATTTATCAGCCCTGTCATGGAGGTGCAGCAGCTGAAATAACTGCAGATAGGAAAGGCTTTGAGCACTGAGGCAAACAGTTACTGACTGGATGGGCTCTCCTGAGAAAGAGCGGTCAGCTACAAAGGCAAGGAATTAGGAAGCTACTGAGCGGGATGGGCAATTTTCCCAGGAAAGTGTTATCTTACTTTATTGGCTTGGTCTATGGATGGATGGATGGATGGATGGATGAACTATGCAGTGATCAGAGGTGTGGTTTGTAAATGCTGTATAGAGCTTTCCTTGGTCCAGCCCATGACATGGCTCAACTAGCATCATGGTGGTAGAAACTATCTACTGCAATGGCTGCATTGACAACATGTGTCACCACATGGTAACAAGCATAGTTACCTTGCACCGCAGCTTGAGGGATCGCTACAGTCCCCTCATAGGTCCTATGGAACATGTAATTCCATATATTTGTATTAGGTTTGTGTGGCAAGGTTTTGGTAGTGGGGGGCTACAGGGATGGCTGCTGTGAGAAGTTGCTAGAAGCTTCCACCATGTCCGATAGTGCCAGTGCCAGCTGGCTCCAAGACAGACCCACTGCTGGCTGAGGCCAGGCCCATCAGAGATGGTGGTAGAGCCTCTGGGATCACATGTTTGAGAAATGGAAAAAGTTGCTGTGCAATGGCAATTGCAGGTGGAGAGGGGAGTGAGAACACGTGGCTGTGAGAAGTTGCTAGAAGCTTCCACCATGTCCGATAGTGCCAGTGCCAGCTGGCTCCAAGACAGACCCACTGCTGGCTGAGGCCAGGCCCATCAGAGATGGTGGTAGAGCCTCTGGGATCACATGTTTGAGAAATGGAAAAAGTTGCTGTGCAATGGCAATTGCAGGTGGAGAGGGGAGTGAGAACACGTGGGGGAAACAGCCCTGCAGACCCCCAGGTCAGTGGAGAAAGAGGGGGAGGAGGTGCTCCAGGCACCAGAGCAGAGATTCCCCAGGAGCCCAGCTGGCTGTGCCCTGCAGCCAGGGAGGGTCACAGGGAAGCAGAGACCCGCCTGCAGCCCAGGGAGGACTCCACACTGGAGCAGGGGGATGCCAGAGGGAGGCTGTGACCCCGTGGGCAGCCTGCACTGGAGCAGGCTCCTGGCAGGAGCTGTGGCCCCGTGGGGAGAGGAGCCCAGGCTGGAGCAGGTTTGCTGGCAGGAATTGTGACGCTGGCAGGGGACCCACTCTGGACGCACAGCAAGCAGGGACTCAGCTGCCAGTCCTCTTTTTAACTTCGTAGTAGCAGGTCTGTGGGAAAGAGACTGCTTTCCTCCTATAAAGGAAACTCCTTTAGAGCTTTCACTCCTTTAGAGCTCTGTAGCTGAGGCTCAGAAAGTCCTTTACAATATACAAAGAAGTAGCCATGAGGAGATGCACGCACAGTGAAGAAATTCCTTAAATGAATTGCTTTAACAGTCTTTTATCCTTAAGATGTTTGAGGATGCAACTGTCCTTTGCTGGCAGGTAGGCCAGGGTACAGCACTAGTTAAACCTTCTGCAGGCACAGGAATTGTTCTCGTTACATCCCTTTAATGTAATTTAACATGGTGCAAAAAGATTTAATAAACCATATGTGTATGAGTCTGTCTGAAATAGGGAAAAAAGGAAAGTTTTCCAGGACCCATTTGGTGAAAGCAGTGCACTTCAGTTGTATCTCACAGATTATAAACCTATTACACATTTTCTATTTTCCCCCGGAATGAGCCCAGCTCCGTGAACCTCACACTGTGCAGAGTGTCCCATTATGAACTGTGTGAAACCAGCAAAACAAAACTATCTTCAATTTTTTTTTTTTAATACCTTTCTCAATCTTGTTAGCCATGAAATGCCTCACATTTGCTGCATACGGTGGCAATAAATGGAAAATGAAGTAAAAGAGGATGCGGATTATTAAACTACGCTCCTTAATAAATTTGATTGCATCTAATGCCTAAATCATACAGCATTGCTGAGACATGAACAGCACTTTTTGATACAGCAGAGCCCTTTAAACTAAAGGCCTGATGAAGGAAAAGTCCCTCAATGGGAATACATATTCAATGTATGATAGCATAATGTCCTGTTATAATGGTAGGACACACATCTTCCTTCCCTCTATGGAACCGTGATTACCATCCTGGACTGAAGTGGTCTTCATAATTTGGACATCACTTGCTCCTGCTGTGTTGTTCTGCTTTTAAATTGGAGGCATTTGTTGCAAATTTCTCTTACTGTCAGAATCCCCACATCAGCAGAGAGGATAATTGACAATAGGGCTGATCTAAAAAATAAAAATGAAAAAGGTAATTGATGAAGCCAGCAAATGTTTACCTTTTGGGTTTAGATACATAATTTTAATTGTATTAAAAAAAAGATTGATTATAATTTGTTTGTAATTGTTAACCATTTTTTCTGAAAATTTTCTGAAATAAATCTGCAGGGGTTGTGGGCGATGAGATTAATAATTGTCTGTAGAGATAAGGTAGTGTCTTAACATTATAGGGTAAAATTCAAACGGGGAAAGACTGCCAGGGGTATGGGCTGCTTGCCTGAACCATTAGCTCCAGGGAGGATCTGTGTGACAGAGGGAGATTTTATGCAAGGGACAAAGACCTGGTGAGACAGTCTGCCCCCTGTGTGCGCTGAGGCAGCATAGGAGCTGCTCCAGACCTGGCCAGCCTAGCACAAGATACAGCACTTGATCTCGTGGTTGTGCACAGTGCCTGCCCAGCTGTTTTATCTGGTCCTGCTCACTTCCACCTTCCCAAACAAACTGGGTGGTCTCTGACATGACACTGCTGGAGATGCTCCTAAACTCTTGTCCCATTACCTCCTTCCCTTTCTTCAAGGCACACTTCCTTGCTGCATCTGTCCATCCCTTCCTCCTTTCCTGCACCTGCTTGTGCCATGGCTTCTTTACCTGAAGCACTGGATTGCTGGGCTGCCTGCTGTTAAATCCACAGGGTCTAGCACAGCTTTGTGTTAACATGGAGCTATGGACAGCCTGACAGACCTGGCTCCTTGCTGCCACTAGTTCTGGCGTCTCTCTGGGTTGTGCTCCATGTTGTGGTGCAAACTGGCCTTCAAGATAACAGCACAAAGTCTTGGGGCTTCGGCTAGAAACTTCTTATGATCACCAGATGCTTAATTTTTATTCACTCAGCTCCCTCTCTTCCACTGACATTTTTATGACTATTTATATACTTTCTGGAGAAAAAAAAAAAAAAGGAAACTCAATAATATATTTTTCCTATATTTTTTTATTAGGCCACTATTGAATTAAGGTATATTTATTTTTATTAACAGTTATTTTTACTGTTCTTTTCCAGAACTCAAGAGGCAGCAGTAAGTAAGGCCGTACATCAGCCCATGACTGCATGTGCAAGTCTCACTCCTTCTCTTGCTCTCCTCCCAGCTGTGTCACCTTCACACCACCGCCACCAGCTCTCAATCACTCCCTATGGTGGAGGTCAAAGAGTACTTTGCAAAGTCTTAAGTCTTCCTGGTGACAGTCCAAGGGGCTACTGGAGCACTTGAAACAGGCTTCCTCTCCCTTTCTCAGCCTTCACAATGAAAGCTTCTTTTTCCTGACCTTGAGGCATTTAATGTTTTTTAGTGCTCTGCTGGCAAAATTGTTGTGACTTGGTTAGCCTGAATTTGTCTGGGCTTATTTCTTCATAGACTTTCATCACAGCAAAAATCTAAATGTAATTTACTATGTTGTTCCCTCACCTTTACCAAATTTTCAGCAGGGATAAATTGGGACAGCCCCTAAATTCAACACAGCCACTGTTACTAGGTTCTGGCCCACAGCAATGTACTTCATGTTAATATACTAGATTAACAGTTAAAATGCTTTGTGACATACTTATGAAAAGGCCTTGAATAACTCATTTCATCTTTCTTTGCTTCCACTTGCCGCTCATAAAATGGACATCACACTCATCCTTCTTCTTGAATAATCCACAAAGCTTTTATGATTGTTCTCTACACTATATATGTGATGTTCACCTTCTACATAATATGCAGGTTCTTTGGGACTGGGAGTACCCGGGGTCTCTCATACAGTAGCTTTGTGCAAATAAACTGTCTCACTTAATTTCTGTGCAGCACCCCAAGATTTATCCTTCTGATTAAGGAAAAAAAAAAAGTAATATGAATATTTAAACAAGAATATTTTCTAAAAATTGGAGTGTATTTGACATGCAGACAATGTCTCTCTCCAGCTATGAAATCCCACCAGAAATGAAGAGTTTAGAGAGAACTATGAGCCTGAGACATCCCACCCCATCTCCATATCAGGCAGGTACTCATCTGCCTGAGTAGCTTGCTTAGAGCATGCAGTCTAGTGGCTTTGTACTGCGCTGGGAAAGTGACCTCTGACAGTTTGAAAGTCAAGTGCGATAGGTCCTTCCCAATGTTACATAGCTGTTCCGGACGCTGTGTCATATACAGCCTGCTCCAGGCAGTGTAATCCAGCCACATCTAAGACCTAGCTAGCCACCTACAGTCCATGTGGCAGCCCAACCTGACTGTGGAGATTGCCTCAGGGGTCCCTTTAGCATGCAATTAAGATGTGTCAATAGCCACACAACACCACAGGGCACTGAGCATGCCTGCATGGCAGTTATCTCCAGCTCGCTCCGTTTGTATGAATCCTATCCACGGCCCTTCCGGGAGGTGCACTGTCCCGCCATCAAATAGTTATTTCTCAATAATTTGGGTGGTGCTTGTCTTGGCATGAAGAGAGACATTCACATTTCATTTGGGCAGGAAATCTATATTCTGTATTATTCTTGTGTTAATAATACAGAGGGCTAAATCAAAGGTGAATTGATTTCCTGAAGCTGAACAGACTTTTGGTGTTAGCTCAGATACAGCCACAGCCAAAGAGCAGACCTTTCAATTTAGTTCTGCTGCTGTCAATGTAAATAAAATTGCTCATGAAGCAAATTGCAGCCAGTTATTGTCTGCACTCAGAACCATTATGTTCTTTGGAAATGATCATTTATGTTAGACAGCGGATTATGTTCCTATGAAAGTGTGTAAGGCAAATGCAAAGCACAATTGTACCTTGAAGGTCAGCTGAATATTACAATTGGCACTTACAGGTCATTATTATGGAGCTAAAATGATCCTAGGGAAAGGCGTGATATTTGTGAAATGATACAAAAACAGAGATTCCTGATTAGCTGATAGGAACCAAGAGAAAAACCCACATGGGCTGTTAATCCATATGACCGTGGAGGGCTGGAGGTGCAGTTTCAGCATAATTGTCTGGCTTATGTGGGCAACACATAGGGGTGGGAAAGCACCCCTGTAAGGACATGGCAAGGAGAGGGAGAGGTCTTCTCTTTAGTGCCTCATGTTAAGAGAAGGACTTAACTCCAATTTATGTACCATTAAGAGGTAGGGATTTTGTAGATAGAACAGGAAAGCAATCCTGGGCAGAGAGGTGGCCTTGATACTAGAGCAGAGGACCCATCTGAATATTTCTGTGCGTGTTCTTGTGAGCAAAGTTTCTGTCACCTAAGGAAAACGATTAGTTACCCAGCCTGGGGCATGGCCTGTTGTTCTGCCTCTCAGGGAGCTGAATGAGATACAGCCAACTACAGTCAAAAGGCTGGCAGTTACACTGCTGCAAAATACCATCATTCTACTTTGTACTGGTGATCGTGGCTGCATAAAAGACTGTGTTCTTCAGATCTGAGTGCACAGAGCAGCAAGAACTGGGTTACTGTGCCTCCAGGTTTTTATTGGAGGCAGCCTGAGCTCAGTTGGGGTCCAGGCTGCCAACTTATCCTGTGTGTCTTGGCAGGGGGAATGTCCTTGCAATGTGGGTGATCTTGCAGGAAAGGCCCTGAGCTGCACAGCCCACATGATTGCAATCACACAATATTGCTGCAGAGACAGAGGAGAGATGCAGATGTTGCCAAGCAAGTACCCCCCAGCGAGACAGAACCCATCCATGTGTCTTTGGAGCTCACCCCAAGGTGCCAGGTTCCCCTTAGGTTCACCAGCTGAGTCACCCAAAGCCAACCCTCATCATCCCTTTCATGGGGCTGGCCAGAAGGGAAGATAGAGCGGAGCCTCACACTCCTGGGGTGAGTTCCCGTAAAATGGATGTTGGAATAAAAAAACTCTCAAAAGGGAGGATGTCACTCCTATCAAGATTGAACAGTTGTAGAGAAGCATACACACCGGGAGCTCTGCTAGGAGCTGCCTCTTGATGTGGGCACAGGGACCAATCTCCCTGCACAACTGACTCATGTAGCTGGCAGTCACTGTGTGTGCATCCTTTGCCATGACAGGCTCCAGCAGGCTCAAGGATCATTTTCAGCATTTATTGGAGTTCCACAGTGACTTCTGTTGAGCAAAAACACCTCTTTTAAAAGAGTTTTACTACTTTGGAGAGAAAGAGAAACTCCAAGAGTTGTGCTTCTATTATAATTGGTTAATTGTAAATTGCCTTGTACAACTATTTCAAAATCAAAGGCAGCTGCTTTGTGCCTTTACAGAGAGCAAAGGCAGTCTTGAGGGCTCTAAAATGGTGACTACTGATACTGGTGTAGGCACCTACAGAAAATTGGAAGTAGTGGACCTGGCTGTTAGTAGGAATTATATGGAAGAGACGTGCCATTGCCTTTTCCAGACTAATTAGATGAGATACTGCAATTATTTCCAACACAGGTCTGATGTTTGATGGAAATAGCACAGCCATGACCTGGCAGTGTTGGTGGTCCCATGCTAATGGTTCGTATGAGAGAACAGGAACTATCAGTACTGCTTTGATGTATAAAACTGGCTTCTTTTACTTCCAAGCTTACAGCAGGAGGCAGGATGGGAATTACTTTAAAACGCTGCTGGATACAAAAATAATAAAAAAACCTGAGCAGATTACAAGTAAATGTCCTTTCTATTGGTGCTGTCCCTAATGAAATATAGCTCCCCCACCTCTGTCAAAAGTTTCCTTTTTCTGCCTGTTAACATCAGATAATCAATCTGTCCCATCAGCTTCAGCAGTGTGCAACTCTCTCGGCTCACTGGGGAAAAACTTCTTTTTTATTTCCTCTTTAATTAAGCTCTGCAGCATGCTGCTTTACTTGCGAGGCTCAAAGATGTATGGACATTGCTTCAAACAAACCATTGGAGAGAAGAGCATTAAAGATAGCCCTCTCTAACACTAAGGGGTCCAAAGCCACAGGTAAATTAATGCACAGGCAACAACATCAGCAACAAAAGGAGGAAATGATATGCAATTACTGGATTTGCAAATACTCTGCTGGGATCAGGACATCTAAACACATTATGCCACACTGCCAAAATGTACAAAACATTTTTTTTACAATTGCAAAGCAAGAGGGCACTTAGTAGCAGCACACATATTGTGGCAGGTTCTTTGATTAGTATGAATGGCTCCATCAAGCTAGTAAGGGACGGGAACAGATAAATGCTTTCCATCCAGTTTTACTACTGTCTGTGTCATTGTTCCTCTAATGCAGTCAGAGGTGATTTTAAACAGTTGTTACAAGTAGAGGTTGGACCATTCAAGTACACATTCTTCAGGCACCTGCCTGGTAATAACCCAGTTCTCTATAGATGTGAGCTGGTCCCATAACCATCACCTTCATTCCTTGCCATCCATGCCCAGCCCATTACCTTGCTCTTGTTTAAAGGAGTCTGTGCCCCCTTACAGCTTGCTTATGCCTGCCTGTTCACTTTGCGTTATCCTTGAAATGCTTCTACTTCCCATGCTCTGTTGTGCTGACCAGGCACTCATCTGTTGAGTTTACAAACCACGTATTCTCCCCTGCATCTGGACCATCATTAGAAAAACTAGTAGACATCCCACCAAGACTTCACAGCATTATCCATATTTAGACCCTGAGACATTGCCCGTGGGGTAGGTAAGGCTACATAATTATAAGTTGAAGCAGAGATTAAATATATGATGCAATGTTTTGGGGCTTCCTGACCCCATGCTCTGGGTTGTTTATTGATTCTCTCAAGGCAGTTCTTAGAGAATTTTGTGACACATAAGATACTGTACATCAACACAAAAAGACAGACTCTCTTACAGAGAATTTGCCACCTAAATAGGCAAGCAAATAATCTTACGAGTGACAGAGCTCTGGACCTGGGTCCCTGGCTGCTTCACATTTAGGTTCTTCTCTATTCATAATATTTCTAAGCTGGAGCCACTCTACTTTCCTGATAAGGACATGTGGGGTCTTCTACACAACTGCCTATTTTCATTCCACTAGGAACTCAGCACCACTGAGACCTTTATCCTTCACCAAATTTAGTTGAAACTGGTGAAAAAATTTTACAAAAATCTGCTGTGGAAGGGCTGAGCCGCATGGAGTGGCTATTTCATTAGAAGACCAGACTAAACAACATGGAAGAAATTATTACAATCCTTGCTTTTCTGGTGACGAATGTAAGCAAAGAGCAATGCAGTAAAGTACTTTGAAAGGTGTTGAGATATAAAAAGCAGCTTACCCTGTGAATTCTCGTGTTACTGAGCCTGTTTATGAAAATCTTTTTTGCACAAGAAAGTATCTGGCGGCTTCAGATTAGATTATACATACCTGTTAGGAATAAAGCAGAAGGGGATTCTGATAAAAAGACCAAAGGCATAACCCATAAATCAAGAAGCGAAACAAAAATGGAACCTGCTGCTGATAGAATTTCCATTGATTTATTTGAACAGCCCCAGTATGAATAATAACTTAATCTGTCTCAAGACTCTCTCCCCACAGCACACTGATTTACAGCAGCCATCCATCTCTTTTCATAATTAGCAGGCTCTGACAGTATTTATTCTTCTCTGCCCACCTTCATTACCATTAAAATTTAGACTTCCTCCCTGCTATGGAGCAGTCAGCGTTCATGCTGCCTAGTGCACTGGGATTACTCAACAGCTTGATTTGTGGAGGTGTTTTCTTATATTCCCTCTTCTTTTCACTGGCAGGTAGCCTGCTGCTTGCAGGAGGAAACTTTTCTAGGAAGGCAGCAGAAATCAACACAGCCTTGGTAATGTGTGGCAAAAAAAGAAATGGGGCTATAATGCTGAAAGTCAAGGCACGGAGCAACCAAATCTTATCTGCCCTGTCAGATGCTCAACAAAAGCAAAGGGAAACGATCAATTAATGGAGTAAGTCAGGCTCCTTTATTATAGGTGATTTTTTCAAGCTCAGGTTCATTTCCAGTCTAAACTTTACGGAAACCAGGTTATCTAATACATGACAGAAGTGGATGACAAATTTATTTGAAGCATAAAAAGCATACATGAAGATGTGTCCTGTCAATTTAGAAATATTTATTAAATAGCTGAATGTAAGATCAGAAGGTGATTTTCGGTGTCAGCATAATTACATTGATGACATGGCATTACATCACTGGATAATTTGATCCTAGGGCCGATTTGATAGGGAGAAACAACTGCTGCTTCTTGGACAGATTACCTTTTCAGAATGCTAGATGGGCCTGAAGTTTCATAACCAACCTAATTATTAACATAGTACATATTAATATGTTAAATCAAGAGATGGTGTTAGGCATTTAATTGGCACACAATACTGATGTAGAATTAATTAAATAACCATTGACAGATATATTTATGTGACCATTCTTAGTTATTAACTGAAATTTAATTACGTTGCTTATGGCCACATGTGAAATAGTCTGAATGTGTTTATTTGAGATACAAATGGAACCTCATGCTTTAACCAGTTATTTTTGGGTTCAGAGCTACCTCTTTCTATCAGTGGAGTGTCACTGGCTGAGCATGGGTCTTACAGTAGATGGACAAACCTGACTTCAGTTGCTCAGATCTTTGGGGTGAAAGCTTTTGCTCATTTTTCTCTCCATTTGTAGGAGTTGTTAGAAAGTGACAGGGTGACCAAAGAATGTATCCCAGAGGATACACACTAAATCCATTCAAAAGTGCAAACTGTGGTCTCTCTTATTTCTAAGTCAGAAGGACCAAAGTCAAATACATCATTTATTGCAAATTCTTCTTTCTGCTTGAATGACTCTGTACGTTTTCTGGATACGGAGTCAGAATGGAGAGGTGAAAATGAAATGCCTGTCTTGCCCTGTGAGCACGCAGCTGACACGATCATGAAATTTCACTTTCTGCTCCTTGATTGTCCACCTTAATCACAGACCCATGCATTCCAGCTTCATTGAGAAGCTGATTGCTCATGAATGTCACCCAGCCCTTGAGTCTCCTACAGATCATCACATCACTTGTGCTTACTTAGATAAACAAATATTGCTGAGAGCAGCACAACGAATGAAACCTTATTTGCACAGCTTTGTGACTTGTGACTGAGCCTGATGTTGTCTAGGGAAGGACATGTTCATTCTGATGAGTTTTTGTCTGTGAGGATACCTGTAGGCTCTTATCTTTTTATGGTGCAGGTTTTAATGGAACTTGTAGGTGGGCATTTGAGAACTCTGCTCCTCTGTCAAATTTGGCTAAAGTCAAATGATACTTTCAAAACTTATTGTTGGGGGAGAACCAGATTCTGGGACTTCAGACTGGTAAAGAGTCTCCAAAACCACTGTTTTCCTGGACAAAATAAGCAATAATGATCTCTCACAGGCAAACCAAGGAGTATCAAAACAGCAAGCCTTATTTTGTTCATCCTGTCTCAGGTAATCATACAACAGTCTTTTTGGTTGCCTGTATTATAAAAACCTCACCATGCCCCTAGGAGGGGCACCTGCAAGGCACAGTTTTCCAACAAGTTATTTATAGGCCTAAGTGGGTCTGCTGGATTGGCTAGTCCTTCAGCAGAAGAATGATTGTCAGTATCACTGCTCTTCATTTTTGTATCTGAGCTAGTCTAACACCACAGATCCTATCTTAAGCATCACTTAGATCCCTTACCTCATTATTGTACCATACTCCTCTCTCTATAGTCATGTTTACCAGGGGAACTGAACTAGAAGATAAACCCCTTGCTGATTTTGGTTGTAGTGCAAGACCTGTGCTATTTGGCACATAGTCGTGATAAGGGAACTCAGAGAAAGCTATTAAGCAGCAGTTTATATCAGTGGTCAATGTCCTTTATAGTACCACCTCTGAAAAACCTCTTCATTCAATTGCCCTGTCAGGCTGCAATAACTGCCTCTACTGATTTGTGGCAAAGCCAACAGAAAGAGTAAGTGCTTCTTAGCCTTTGGTTTGTGTGAAAGGAATTTCTAAATGGCTGCAGGGAACATCTTTTCTTCAGTCAGGAATTTCAGGAAAGGGATGTGTGTAAAGAAAGTCCCCTCCTTGAAGATTGCTCTTTGCAAACACAGCCCTTACTACAGCAGACAAAAAAAGAGGACTGGAGGAGGATGGAGCTTTTCGGTGGCACACAGACCAGCTGAAAGGAGAAGCAATAAATGTGGGATGCAGAGGGACAGAGTGAGACAACAGCATACTGAAGTACCAGAGTCATCCACTGTTCAGAAACTCAGCAACATCTGGGTCTAAATGAACAGTGCATTTGCCTTACCTCTGAATTCTCTGGCTTTTTTGCAACTTCACTGTTTCTTCAGTAACAAAGGCACAAGTTAAAAAGTGTTTTTTTATAGAACCCTTCAAAAAGTGTGCTGGAGTCTGTGGAGGCAGAAAAAGTGTGGTGCAGAATGGAACCATCTGCTCCTTTTAATAGGCACAGAGAGGATACTGTAGTCTGGTCTCTTGGGAAGATTTATTTTTTTTGTTCCTTTGCATCAGGCACACTGACAGGAGGAAGAACAAGAAAAGGAGATTCAGATGCAGGATTACGAATTCAGACATCTCAGTTGCAAGGGTCCATTTAGATAATTCAGGTCCAGTCCTTCATTTGTGTGAGTACACAACCTCCATCAGTCACTCGGGATGCAACAATACATTTCTTGCAGTTTGCCATAAACTCAACCAGGCACAACTACAGCGTTTTGCATCTGGTTTTATGTTTCCCAGGCAGCCATGTGGGGACACTATAGAGCTGCCTGAGTTAAAATTGCCCCCAAAAACATCCCACTAGCTATCATAGTCACAGACGCAGGGCTACATTTGTCCTATCAAAACTTTCCAGGGGAAAGGGCCAAATAGCCTTATTTTAGAGATGTACAAATTTCTGAATTAGTAGCTAATCAGGAAAAAGCCACACTGCCTTCCGCCCCTAAAAATCATACAACATGAGATTTATTTCAATTCTACAAGGATTTCTAGAAAAAATCTGCCAGAAACAATAATTTTTAAAAAGTTTATATTATTCTGAAAGATATTTCAGTGTTTGATCTTCTTTTCTTTAGACCTACTTTGAAGATTTTTATTCAGAGAAATTTGGAAAAGCCGGTTTTGCTTTGAAGCAGAACATAGAAACTCACCCTGCAAAAAAGCCACTTTACCTTCTTGTAAATTATAAACAGTCATAAGGCAAAAAATGATAAACCCACAAATTCTTTCAGTCAGCCCAATGTGCATTTTTTCCATCAAAATCTGTGTTGCCCTGCTGTCTCCCTGCAGTGAAGAAGCCGTATTACTAGCCTTTCCTGACCTCTTCATAAAAACTGCTTGATTAATGGAAAGTGAAGGTGAGGGAAAGACCTCCCCTACAGATAACAGTATTCCTCTGACAGTGACAATGTCCCTTCCTTTCTTCAGACACAGAGGCCTTTTACACTTTAGGAAAAAAGGAACTAGATCCATTTCAGAGAACTACATTCAGGCTCATTTGGAGTTTAACAGCCAGTGCTGTATTAATGGCTGTCATTTTCTTCTTGTGCTCATACTTGCTGACACGGGCTTACAGCATCCTCATGTTCAAAGTTGTTCATCTACCCCAGTCTGATCCAAAATACACCCCAGAGCCTAGAGTGAAACTAAGTGATTCTTTAACTGCTGCTTGTCCCTGTGCAGTCAGGGATCTGTCATAAATGCAGTCTTATAAATCTAAAATTTAGGAAGACATGTAGTAAAGCAGATTTTGCTAGGAATGTGAGAACAAGCTGATGGGAGCTTGAAGCAATCCTGTGCATTTCAGCAGGTTCTGTCATTTCTTAATTATTTGAGGTCCAAACTTTGCTGCTACGTTTATGAGTATAGTTTTCCTAAATTACCAGCACTATCCCCTGCTTACCCAAGACTTGACAATGAGTAATTTCTTAAGCATTTCAAAATTATATGCTTAGAAAACCACAAGTTGCTAGAAATAACTACTATGAACAGTCAAGAGAACAGACAGTTCTTCAAAGTATTAACATCCAAGATAGCAGCTGCAAATTAGAAGGCAGCAAAGATCTTCCTAGCTTTCTTGCTCAGTCTGAAGTACCAAGTACTAAATGACATAGGAACTTGTGCTGAGTAAGTCTATGACAGAGTCCCAGGTCTGTACATGAAGAAAATATCAAAAGAGATTTCAGATCTGGTGAATAAGTTCCAATTGTTTTGTTAACTCTGCCCAAAGTATTCTTTAGCCAAGCTTATTTTCCTTATCAAGTGAGGATCACAGCAAAGAATGAATGAAATGTGGTTTGTATGAAAGGCATTGAAAACATTTCTAGTGAAGAATATCAGAGGAAAATGCAGAAAATCACACCCTTCTCCACTGCAAATGATTCAATAGAAAGCATTTGAAACCCTTGAGCTACACATTGCTGGAGAATGGAAGAGTACTTGGAGCAAGTATTATTATATATCCTCTACCTTAGAGATCTGCTTTTGATCTGAGGCAAGGAGGCAGGATATTGGGCTAGGCAGACTTTTGGTTCATTGTCGTGCACAGCAATTTTCTGTGTCAATTGCTCTTCAGCACACAGGGTTATTTAGAAACACTGTGAGAACAGGGGAAAAAAACCATTTGAACACCACAGAATAACAGTATTGGTATCCTGAGTTAAAAAAGGAAAAGGAAACAAAGGCAAAAAAAAGAAGGAACTTTATTTGTGCATTTACCCTTTAAAATAACAGGTTAGGGAATGGGTTTGAAAGACAGATATTAGTTTAAGAATAAAGTCAAGTCGTTGATTTGACCCATTTAGTTACCAAAGCCAAATAGCCACATGTTCTACATTACACAGAAGTTTTCTCATTGCACATAATTCTCTTGCTTGCTTCCAACCCTGTCCTAGTCCTGATATTGGTCCATATACTTCTCCCATTCTTGGTGTATCATGAGTTTGGATCCAGGTGCTGGAAATATCTGAAAGGTAAGGCCATCACTTGCTGCATCTGCATCAATGCTGCCTTCATGGACCAATTTGACTCCTCTGGTTTAAGTGTCATGGATGGGCATATAACAGACCACTGCAGCATTAGTATCATAATGCTTTTGGGCAAGTGCAAGGGGGGCCATGCAGAAGTCAACCCACTAAGGAAGGTCACTTGACTTATTGATATGTCTCGGCATCTCAGAAGAGCAGAGTGGTTGCAGCATGCAGAGGAAAATTACAGTGCAATGGTCAAAATATTCACGGAGGCAGAAAGGCTGCTGGGTGATTTACAGGGCAGACAGGGCTTTCTGTACTCTCCTTTAAGGGATGACATATTTGCACCAGTGGGACAGCAGGCAATGTCTCACATGAGGTTAATCAGGTGGGAAGTGCGACTGGACAAAAGCCTTGCACTGGCTTTAACCCTGATGGTTGAAGAGCATTGGCTGTTAGCTCAGACATGCTAAACCCTGGGAGTAGCCATGGCTTGAACATCCATTGCTAAGGCAAACACTAACAGCACACCCACCCCTCACTATCTTGTAACAACAGGTGGGAAATTTAGGTGGTATGGCCTTTCTTTCACCTTTCTTCTTGTATTTTCTACTGTGTAAAGGAAGACAATTCATGATGCACACATTTCCTCAGTATGCTGTGAGCCCTCCACACTTACTCATACCAGAAACATGAGAACTTGCTACAGATTTTTACTACCCAAATGTTTCTGCAATGGCTTTTTAGTTTTGATTTCAGACTTTAAAAGTTTTGGAAAACTCTGAGTTTCCATTAACTAGGAGAATGGGTTGAAACAAGTGAAAATGGTGAGAGAAGGAGGGGAAACCACCCATCGTGTAAAACCTCTTCTGGTATTTTACTCTGAGTTATTTTACTTGTTTTATCTCATGATGAAAACCATAAAACTGTAAGACAGAAACCTGAAATCCCATTTGTCTCCCAAATAAATCCTGCTTTGCTACAGTGGCTGATCTAGCAGCTAATTAAGTGGTTATGATAGTCTTCCCAACTTTTTTTTTTTTTGGTACTGTGATCTCCAGCCCACAGTATTGCAAAGATTAGAGCTTCTTTGTCTTTAAATTGAAGAATGGAGACTGTATTTCTGATTGAAACATTAAATATACAGAAGATCTGAATGTCTTTTCGGTCCCAGATGCTACATCAGCCAATCTAGGCACTTTCCCTTCCAGCATTTCATGCCAGTGTTACTAAATAATAGCTTAGAAACAGAGTTGCTGGAGGGGTTTTATGCACCAGTTGGACAGTGAAGAAACAGAGGAAAAATTAAGTCACTTTTCCACATAGGCAGAGGTGGGCATGCTGTGACTGGATCCTGACAGAAGGGTCATGTATTGCAATATTTTGCCAACTTTACTTCTTGAGAAATGTTTGCTGCTTCTCAAAAAGCTGGACTTTAAGCCATACTCTTTGTAGGGGATAATGCAAGGATTGTTATTGCCCACAAACAGCCTCTGAGGGGCTGCATATCGCTGAATTTCTGCCTCCATTTCAACCCCTTGATTTCCTTCAGGGTTGTGACCCGTGGTTTCCCTCCACACGAGGCTGAAACGGCTCCCCAGAACGGGAGGCAGGCTTTGCTCAGCAAGCAGGGCTGTTGTGAAGTGCCAAACCCAGCCCCAGGAATTGTGCGCAGCACGAGGCTCCTGTCAGTGAGAACAAAATGAGACAAACAGTATGTTTTTGTAAGAAATATGCTGTTGTCTCTGCTGAGAAGCTAAAGGAAGGGTTTTTTTTAAAAAAACTTTTTTTAAAAAGCCATCAGCAACTGTTGTCAGTAACCATATGTTGAACAGTCTCTGCACTTGCATTTCTCCCTTCTCTGATGTTTCCCAGAGAGGCTGCCCTGCTTGCCAAGAGCCCATCACACTCCCCAGCCCTCGCTGGTAGCCAGAAACTTCTTACACCTTGAAAGTTTCACAGATCACAGAAACCTTTGAGGTTTTGGGATGGCTGCAAGGTTCAAGTAAATTCTTCCTTTTTCCTTTTCTCACCAACTTTTTGGCCTGAATTATGAGAAGGCAGGGAAGAAGTGCTATTACAGCAGAAGCAATGCTAATAGTTTGAACTAAGGCCATTTAAAGTGGAGTCTTTTTCCCCCAAAGAGTGATTTTTCTATTTTTCCCAGCTGAAGGCAAATATTATGTTAAAATCATATTCAAACTATCTTGCTGCTCTTTAAGCCAGAGTGTGGAGGCAGGAGAAAAGATGTAAAGTGTTTTAGTGAGCACTTCCACCAGCTCTCTCCATACTGTTGGGTGCATCCCATCTGGCTTCATAGACTTGGCAAGTCACTAACCATTTTCCCTTAGATTATGGGGGCCTCATTCTGTTCCCCATTCCTGTCTTCCAGGTCAGGGGGCTGAGTACCTGGAAAACAACTGGTCTTACTATTAAAGACTGAGGCAAGAAAGTCATTAAGTACCTCAGCCTTTTCCTCATGCTTTATCACTCTTTTCCCCGCATTCAATAAAGGGTGTTGCCTATCCCTTCTTTCAAAGGTCATAAACTCTCCGTTTTTTCCCCCTCCAAGTTCCAGCCATAGCTCTCTGTTCAGGCAGTCTGATTGTCTTCCCTGCCAGCTTGTCCTTTGGCATGTGGAGGTAGCTTGCTCCTGCACCTTTAAGATTTCCTTCTTGAAAAATACCCAGAGTTCCTGGACTGCCTCCCAAGGGACAATGTCAACCAGGCTCCTAACCAGGCTAAAGTCTGCTCTCTGGAAACCCAAGGTAGCAGTGCTGCTGACCCTCCCCCTTCTCCAAGAATTGAAAAACCTATCATTTTTTGTTCTTATTTGTTCTTCACTTTTTTTCAAGTATGTTGTTCCTGAATGGACATAATGCACCACCCTTTGTTAGTTCACACTAGAAAGGAAGAATTACCCAGTTTGTCTTTCTTATGACCTTCCTCTTATATATTTATATCAGAATAAAGTTTACTTTCCTGTATGACATTATTGGATTCAGTTTTGTGATCCCTCCTAACCTGGAGATCTAGTTGTGACTGCTCCTACAGGACCCCAGAATTTTTTATTGTCTTTGAGTTATTTTTCTGACTCTATTTCTCCACTAATTTCAAGATAATTTTGACAGTGATCCATTCCTCCAAAGTTCCAGCAGCCCCTTCCAGCCTGATAGAACTCTGCAAATTCAATAAGTGGCACAACTACTCCTTCAGCCAGGTCATTAATGTAGGATTGAATGGGACTTGAGTTATGTTTGACCCAAAGAGCTACTTTTTCAAGAAGTTTTACACTTTTCAATAATTCTACCCAGACAACACCTCAGTAGCTTGCTCATGCAAATGTTATAATTCACAATATTTATGGTAGGTAAGATACATCTTATACTGTGCACCAGCCATATCAGTGGGAAGTCCAGAAATGAATGACTTATGTAGAAAATCTGTTGTTTTATGAAAGCCTGGAAAAATCAGGCCACCAAGTGATGTGCCAGTGGTGCTGAGGGCTCAGGCCTTTGGTGTCAGTGAGACAGCTACCCAGAATTTCAGTACTTGGATGCTCAATTCCCTCATTCACTGTGTCCTAATATGCTGCTCCTAAGTGCAAACTCCTAGTATCCTCACTACCCTACAGAGAGCACAGATGCCCTTCAGAGTTTCCACACAGAGTGTTTCACTGGTGAATCAAGGTAACACACAGAAATCCTGTAGCCAGAAAGCTCATTTAAACAGTCTTTTTTTTTAGGCAGAAGGAGAAAGAAGGGAAGCAATCTGTCTGAAAAGCAAAGCTTTCTGAGGCTGAATTCCAGAGAAACTCTCCTAGAATCTCACGCTCAGACAAAAAATACCTAAATAAAACTTCAAACCCATAAACAAGCAGCCAAACAAAAATCCAAAACAAATACAAAACACAGTAGGAAGACAGAGTGTTCCTACTAACTTATATGACAGCTGATAACATTTTACATACCTCGAGGATAACCCCACACCACTCTCCAGAGGTTGCTCTGAGGGAAAGAAGTGGCTTTTATCCTTGCTGCTTTCCCCAGGTTCCCAGACTGGACGAAGGTGGGGCTGGGTCACACCCACCCTCATTCACAATTGACTGGTGTCAACCCCTAATTAAAATGAGAAGCTTGTGGATTTTTTAGGGCACACTCACCTGCCTCAGAACTACACACTGTTCCTCAAATAATGAGGGAATTTTTGGTGCTTGAAAAGCTGTGTTTTTTCAGGAATGTCTCTTAGTATGAGTACTAGATTTTTTTTTTTTTTTTGACCAGAGTATTTCATCCTGAAGTGATGACTGTCTTTCCAAAATAAACTTAACTGCAGGTCTTCTGCTTATTTTTTTTCCCTTCCTATCCAATTACTTCACAAGAGAAATCTCCTTCTGCACTCATACAAAATAATAATCAGTAATAACAACGTTTTTAGCAGCAGTTAATTGGCACCCATTTGGGGAAAAAAACCTATTTGCTTTGCCTAGTGGATTGTTCAGGAACTGCACACGAGGCTTATCAAGGCTCTGTCTGCTGGCTGTTGCAGCAATTACACCAATTGAATTGAATTTGACCTTTGTCTACCCTGTGTTGGGATCACCTGCATCTCTACTGTATTTCACACAGCGGGAGGTCAGTGTGGACTTTCCAAGGTCAATCTTGCTGCTGAAGTCCAATGGCTCTCCTGCTGGGGAGGTGTCACAAGGCATCTAGTCAAGTTTGTAGCAATGCAAACGTGTCAACTGTTGAGGAGGCTCTGGCAGTTTAAGTGCATTTGACCGGTGAAGACCCTCACCGCCTTGAATTAATTTATTTCTCTGCAGGAGGTAATGAGGAGGGAGAGACTGAGACAGATGGAAGTGAAAGAATCTGTGAAATTGTCAATCCTCCTATCAAAAAGGCAACAGGAGTGTAAACTGTCTCCTGGAAATACATATCAGCGGGCTTAACCTGAAGTCTTGGATCTCAGCTCAACAGGCTTGGGATCTGACCTGAATTAATCTCCTGTGCAGGGTAAAAGGCTGTATGAGGGACCTGGGGCTTGGTTTGCACCCCCTAGTGTCTACTGCTGATGAATTTAATGGGAGGAGGAAACCAATTAAAGTTATTTGAGCTTGGTTTCAAAATAGATGCAAAAATATTGTCAGTACTGATATACTGAGAAAAGGGTTTGGGGAGTGGGGACCAATGGAAAGAGACCACTGGGAAGCGCCGTCAACAAGGGATGTGCATGAGTGTGGGGCACTTTCTAAGGAGCTGGCTGCCATGGAGCAGTTTGAAAGCAGTAGAACTGCATAAGAGTGGCATTGTGATGGAATCAAGAAGCACTACCTTGTGACTTTTTGGTGGTAATTAGCTTCACCCAGTCAGCCAATCAATTAATGTAGTTACTCTGGTCATGGGACGAGTTTAGATGTCTCTGCACTGACTTCCACAGTACAGCAGACAATTGGAAAGGTGATCAGCTGTGCTCATTACTGAATTCATACGTATCAACAGAGCTTTACAAGGGCGATTGGTATTTTACAGATGAGTAAAGTGATGCAGAATGCAGCAAGGAACTTGCCCAAGTTTTGCAGTGGAGCAGCATCAAAACCAGAGCTAGTATGGAGGTCCCAATGTCCTGGCTCAAATTTGTAAGAACCACCCTGCTCTCCAAAATGAGAGAGCATGAGCCCAACCGGTTCTTCCCAAATCACGTTCTGATGTAGGATGCCAGAGTCCCCTCGGTTCTGTGTTAAGCCTATCACAATATGTTTCAGTTCAGCATAGCAGTAACTAGTGGATTTTTTTGCTGTTATTGTTATTACTTGCTCCACTGCACTTACATTTTCTGCATGTGTTCATTTTAGGTTGTTTTATGGCTTTAGCAAAATATTTTATCACATATTTAATTTTAAGCACATACTCTGGATGCCCAGCAACCTTAAAAGCATTTAAACCTCCTGTTTAAATTTCAGCAGGTACTTAGCTGAGCAGACATAGACTCATATGTGAACTAAATGTTCAATAAGTGTGTGACTGTTTTGCCAAAGATGCATGGAAAAGAGAATCAATCTTTAGATATTGCTTCAATAAGCATAATTCCAATGACTGCAGAGGAATATACCAGGACCAGATTCTGATTTTAAGGATTTCTTAGATGTCCAGTCTCAGGCACCAAACAGGAGGTTCACCCCTTGCTGCCCAGATGTGGAACACTTCCACTGGTCCATGCAACTCTGCATCAGTCCCTGGGTCTTTGAAGCTTGACATTTGCCATCTGATCCACTGAACTTGTATCATGTGGTCCTGAAGTGAGGAATGTCACAATATTGCCCTGGCACTGATGACACATGATCTCCTCTTAATCTTTTAAACCTCTTCAACTTTTAAAGAAAGCTTGTTAGAAAGCGACCCTCAAACACCCTAAGCTTACCACTCTCATATGACAACACATAGCAGGGTTCATATTTTGGCAAAAAGACATTGAAAATCTCTTTAAGGACCAAATCTGCCTCTGTGGGAAAGGGAAGAGCTGAGTAACCCCAATCAGGCAGAGCATCCTGAATTTCAAATCAAGAAGGAATTAACTGACTCCATTTGTTATGGTTTTGGCTGAAAGCCCTCAAAGACTGCAGTCTGGATGGGTGAATCTGCTCCCCAGGGCAGCACAGATCTGGCTCTGGAGATGCCCTTTTCTAAACTGAAGGTCTCATTTTAGGCTGTATTCAATAAATGGTTGAAATATGTCTCTATTTAATGATGGTGAAAATTGAAGGTGTCCAGTTGTAATTGTGTTTAGTGCTGAGGCAAGGAACATAGTTAAGATTCAATTTGCTCTTCCCCTTTGTTTCCCCCTTCCAATAATAAATGGTTAATTACTGGTTTCAAAGGCTCAGTGAAATTCTTCAGGTTGGAAGAAATTGCAGTGATCACCATATTGCCAGGAAGAAGCATGACTCCATTGTTTTTTCCAGATGAAAATACTTATTCTTTTACAGAAAATGCTAAGCGATTTCCTGGCTTGAACCATCAAACCACTGCCTTTCCCATCCTCGATGGCATGTGTGGGAGCTGACACGATTGTGCCCATCTGCTGAGTGCTGTGAACAATATCTTCCTGCAGTGCAGCGTCATGCTCTGTGGTGGTGACCGTATGACCCTGTCTACCCTGCCACCAGGAGGGACCTGGCAGGCAAAGGCTCAGCACCAGACCTGTCCCATCACTGTGAGGGCATGGAGCCCCTCAGCAAGGTCCCACATTTGAACCCTCATTTGAGCTGACTGATAGTAGAATTTGCTTTCCAAATATTCCCATTGCCAAAAGCCCCAGACTCTACAAATCCAAAGCCACTTGACCCCAGCCTGATCTGTACCTGTTGGTCTTAGAGGAAGGACAAATGGCCCCATGGGTGACTGGGCTGAGGTGTTCCCTTTGCTTCGAGCACTGGTCCCTGCATTACAGAAGTTGGGTATTTTAGGAAGTCATTGCAAAACCACCATTCATTTGTTATCACCTGTGTTTAAAGTGTTCAGTCGATCATGAGGGAGCCTTAGCCTTAGAAATTTTCACAGCTGGGGCCAGAGGCTGTCAGGTAAGCTAGCTGTGTATATGGTTGTTGACTAGAGTATATATGTCAGACCCAATTAATGTGAGCATCACCGTTAGGATTTCTTTGTTTCTTTATTTATTAGGGATGCCGTAACAGACTTGATTGGTACACGCAGGGACAGGATATCGGTGTTGTACTCTTCTTGCCACTATGTTATTCATCAAGATTTCCTGAAAACAGCAGTAACTGCTGATTCTCTGAGCCAAAGAAACTGGAAACACAAAACTAACAGAACCTTGCTATGTAAATGACAAGTGCGTTATAAATGGAGAGTAGCACGCATCTATTCTGTTTTACTATATGTCACTCCAAAACTCCAGGTGCTTTAAAAATATGGATGAAAAGTACAATGATTTAAAAAAAAAAAAAAGTCTGAGGAGGCATAGAAGAACATTGAAAAACCAGCACAATTTCCATCTTTTAGCCTGCTCTTCTTTTCAAACTCCACACTTCCTCAAGGAAGTAATCTACTGACTGGGATTATTACCTAAGATAGCTTCTGATAGCTTGAGATAGCTCACTGCAGGATGAAGAAAGGGAAGGATGTGTCCCAGTAACTGGGAAGTCTGCAGCAGGATCAGGGTAGATACCAATCTACTGAGCCTGGCACCCGGCACTTTATTGCACAAAAACTATGCGTGCAAAAAGCATTTTCATCTTTTCTCTGTCCTGCCAAAGTCATGTTCACAAAACAATTAAAATCACACCTTCTTCCTTGCAGCTGAAAAAGCAACAAACCCAGAGCAACCCTTTACAAATATGCCCACTACTTCCAGGAATGCTGACAAGCACTGTTCAGGTCTAACAGCTCTGGGAGGATTCCTAATTAAGATACAGTGTCATTGAGCTATCTGCTCAGGGTTTAACAAGACAGATCACAACTTAACAAGTACAGTTCTTGTGAGTTGCTGGTTACTCACTTTCTCTCAATCTTTTTCTCATTCCTTTCTCCCATCATCCCTTGACCTGTCCTACCCATTCCCTGTGAGAATTTCTGTTATTGGCCCATATATAGGAAACAGGGCATGTTTATTTTAGGGAATAAGCTGTAATCCTTTTTCATAATTAAAACCCCTAAAGAACCCTAAGGTGCACACAAAATACATTTTCTCCTAAACTTTTGGTGCCTCCTTGCACTGTAGGGTCTCCATTATGGCTTGTCACCTGTCTGTAAAGTACAATGCTTCCACAAGCCTTTATTCGTTACCAAAACGATAGCTGAAAAGCAAAACGAGAGATATCATTATGATCTTGATAGCAGAGTACGGGAGCCATCTGCAATCTAATGGCTCCTGCAATTACACCTTGATTGAATGCACTGATGAAGCTGCAGCCCCCTTCTTGAGTGCCATGTTGTGGGCACTTACCGGTGACTACAGAGGTACTCATCAATATGCCATGACCCAGACCTTACTGAGGAATATAGGTTGTCAGGTGAGAAAGGAAAAGCCAAAATGTAGGAGTGCTTGCTTAGATTTTGCTCATAGCTTTTTCAGAAAGTGTTTTGCATTGGACTTGCAGCCAACCAGTAAGAGAGTGAGGAAAGTTATCTAACATTTTTACTTAACCAAATATTACTATGATAAGTGTCTAGAAGCCCTTATCAAGACCTAGTCTCAAGAAAGAGTATTTTCTGTATTCCAAAGTAAGATGCCACTTTGTTCCTAAAAATCTACCAAACTAGAGACCAGACAGGGAAACATATTGTGAAGGTCGTCTTCATCATGCAGAATTAAGGTTCAAGAGCCCAAATATCACAGAGAAGATTCTGGAGCGGAGCTGGGAGGAGAATCCATTTCTCTTCTGGTTTTAGATGAACTAACTCCAAGTGATGTGCAGATTTGGCAGGTAGGACAGATTTATGCACACTGAGACACACCAATGCTAGATTCTGGCTCCAAGTGCTAGCTGTGAACTGTGGCTGCCTTAATTAACCTTATTTTAGGTGTGTTATGATTTCAACTCTCCCTTGGCTGTGGAGGATGCTGAGTCCTCACAGCCTTGAACAGGCTGACCACTACACCTGCTTACTGCTTTCTTGAGATACCATAGCACGGTCCTGTTGTATGCCATATGAGATGGTGTAAAACTAACTCATGACTACCAGAACCCCCTTGTCTATCAGGCCTGAGCCTGTTGGAGACTGTGGGTAATTTTCTATTAATTCTGATACACTTTGGATGAGACAGTAAACTGTTGCCATTTCTGTGCTCCTTTCTCTGCTGCCAGTGTTACTCCGTCAAACAGGTGGAAACATCATGTTTTTTAAAATTAATAGTTCTAACGTAAGTAAGGTAATGAATGAAACTTAAGTTACCAGTTTGGAGAGATGGAAGAAGGATTTAAAGATGTGAGGACACTGGCAAATCAGCCCTTCCCTCTGGGCTGGTATTGCTGATGTCCAGATGGTACCTGAGCATCTCAGATGCTGGAGCCCAAGACCCTCAGATCAGACAGACGGTTCATCACGCTGTGGAGTGGGGACTGGCTGCACAGGGGAGGGTGTCTATTACCATGTTGCTACAGCTGCTTCCTGCTGCAGTCTGCTGCATGCCCACTGCTTTGTTAAAGGTTAACTCATGCTGAGGAGTTTTAATTGTCTATTATCTACTCAGAGGGATCTAACTATCTTAAATAGACCAAGGCAAAAAGCTTCATTTGCTGGCTTTTCTTTGGATTTTAAAAGAAATTTGTATGTTAGTCAAACTAGCGAATGAACAGAAGAAACATAATGGCAGTGATATGTTCAGTGACACAGATCCACCAGCAGTGAATCTAAATAAAGTCAGGGAGAGTATCACTGACTACTGCACTTCAATTACTATTGTGGTGATTGATAATGTGGTTGCTTAGCTAACACGCCGACGTGAGTGGTCTCAAGGTCAGGAGCACAGCTGGTGAGATGGAAAACCATGCTGTTGTGATGTGATGGGCTGATGCCTAGTGGTCTGATACACAGCTCTTGTAAATCAAGATTTATTTGGTTTACAGTGCCCTGGTCCTGGGCCATCCTGCATGTGGCAGCTCTGCAGGATGGGTTTGCAGTGTGTCCAACTTCAGCCTCTCCAAGCGCAGTTGCTAACTTTTACTGACATGGCCATTTCAGTCTGGTGATGCAGCTAACACCCTCTCCCCCCCATTCAATCCCTTTCGTTTTAAAAATAATTTAGATTTCAGAAGAGAAACAGAATGGACTTACCTGTTTCTGTCAGAAAAATAGTAATGTAAGAAATCCTTTTGCATGGATATGACTAGCTTTACTCACTTCTGAAGAATATAGTGTGATTTAATGAGTGGAGAGGGGAAAGGTGAAGTGAGATTTCTAGAAGTTCACTAACGAGATATCATGGGCAGAACAGAAAGAGGTGGAGGATCTGAGGTGAATGCTAGATAATCTGTAATGATGAAGGAAACAATGCAGTATATTAAGACATAAATGGTGCTTAGGACACCCTTCAGTACAGATTAGTATCTGGTTTATTCCAACAGTTCAGAACACAGGATTACAGATTTAGTCAGTGACCAAGAAGGATGAAGTTGGAGTAATAAGCATACAACATTATGAAAGAAAGCAAACTGGTATTCACTGATGAAGGAAAACAAAGGAGCTGTATGCTCATCTGTTCCCACAACCATGGCTATCATATCCAAATGTAACTCATGTGATTTGGCTGCAGGAATTGTTTTAGTCCAAATTGAAAAGAGAAGCAAAAGAGATACATAGATTTTGTTGAAACTGCTGAATCAAGGCAGAGCAAGGCACTTAGAAAGAATGAAGGACTGGAAACTTTTGCCACGTATCAACTCTAATTAGCACCTTCTTATTTATCATGCCATAATCAGCAACAGGGATAAAAATAAGATTTGTCCTCGAGTTTTGACCTGTCTGGATAAAATGTCTAGATGTGCCATATGTAGTTACTATGCACATATGAACATTTTCTTTTGCTTCTCCAATTCCCCCTCTGGGTGTTTGAGGACCTCAAATGTTTGGGGCAACCTTTCTTCTAGTACTAAGTTTTTCAGGCTGAAATCACATAAAAATAGAAGATTAGACAGTTTTAAAGGCAACAAGAAATCTGAATACCATCTTTATTTATTATCAAATAGGGAACAAATTTGAAGCTGTTTTACTGCATTGTTTTATAAATATTGACTAAAGTATTGCTGTACAAGGAACATGTAAGTTATTACTCAGTCCTCTAAAGACAGAAAAGGAGAATCTTTCATTCATTTCATTGTATTGCCAGTATCTGAGAAGTCATTCATCCTAGGAAGAAGAGACATCTTAAAGGTAATTTACTGTATTTGTGCCTTCTGTCTCATGGGCTATAATGCAAGACTAAGTGTCAGTTACTGCTTTCAGTCTTCATTTGTCTTAGATTACTCCATCCTCTTTCTCTGAGGTGCTCTTCAATGTAATCATTATACCAATTTGGCTCCCTGCAGAAAACTTGAATGGTATCACTTGCATTAAAGGCCTTGGTTGGCTCCTTCACCTAAGGGTCTCTTCTGTTCCTAGAGGTGAGAGAAGATCTGCCTCTACTGCGTCTTCCTGCAGAGGAGACACTGAGCTGAGACCCATTTGTACTCTCAAGCAGGAGAAGGGCACTGTGATGGGGGGGCCTTCATCATTGTGGGCAGTTGCCCCCATCTCTCACAACCCTGGAGCCTGGACCTGGGAGATGCTTTTTGCAATGCCAGTTTGCAACATGATGTCCCTGCCATAGCCTGGTAGAGCTTGGGCACATGTCACAGAACAGCCCCTATACTGCACGCACCACGCTGTTAAGCCACACTGTTGTTTTAGCATTGTCCCATGCTCATTTCTGGGGCAGAGTTAAGGTTTCTTTGATCTATTAAGAACTAACTTTATAATATTTTTTATATAGTATATATATCAGTTTATAATAATTTTTTCCACTGGAAGATGTCAACACCATCCTCCTGCAAGAGTTTATTTGGAATTTATGGGATATTCTCTGTACCTTAGAAAAAAATTAAACTTTTTTTTTCTCTTCTACTGTGAATATAATGTTCTGATCTGTTTTCTTCTTTTTTATTCTTTTCCTTATGCCATGGTTACCCCTGGAGGTACTGTGTACCTTCAGTACCAGCCGGCACTAAACATATTGCATGCCCTGACTAAACTCAGAGGCTGAATTTAAAGTGGAATTAAAGAGGAACATGACACCCAACTTCAGCTCAGGCTATTCTCCATCCCTCCCACTCAGCAGCTTCCTACCCTGTCCTCTCCCGCACAGAAAAGTGCAAGACCTCAATGAGTTTAACTGAACTCCGCGGGTGTGGAGCCCTGGAGACTGAACTCGTAGTTAAAACAGGGCTTTGTTCTCAAGAGCTGTCAGTGTGAGATCATGCCATGATACAGCGAGAAGGTTCATGATGCCACCTTAACAGGAGAAAACAAGGTAGCCTTAAGCTGTGTTTCAGGGAATAAAAGGACTGAAACAACTAGGGGAAAATCCATCAAATAAGATGAAAAGAAGACGACACTTTGCTGAACATCACAAATAAAAAAAAAAAAGGAAAAAAGAAAAAGAAAACTAAAAAAGGAATGAAAAACCCCTGTGATGTACTAGGCTATGAAGCACAAAAGTAACAATGAAAGTAGTAACTTCAGAGAGCACTATTCCTTGTTCAGGCCTGCCTTTGATCTTTCTTTTTAATTTCCACAAGGGCATCTTCACAACCCTTGGATGTGGAATTGCTGGTACTGAGTTTCCAGCCATGGAATGGCCAAAGGGACCACCCTACCCCTATGATCTGCTTTTGCTATGACATGTCTGCATCATGCAGCCCCTGAGCTAGCTGCAGTCCCTGCAGTGCAGGTGCTGTCTGGGTTTCAGAAAGGGAGGGCTGCCCTTGCCCTGCCAGAGCAGAGGCAGTTTATGAACCATTTCCCTTCCTGTTCCAGGCCTGCAGGGTGGTCTCAGTGTGTCTTCTCAGCATCTCCCGGGCTTCTCTTAGTGCAAAATCCTTCACTGACCTCTGTTCTCCCTGGAATGAGGCTCCTCTGGGAGGATCTGCACCTACTGAGCATACAGGCTGAGAGTTCCCTTATTTTGGTGAAACAGGCTTTGGGCTAAAATAATCCTTAATACAGAAAACAGCATGAGCATGAGCGACACAGCTCCTGCTGCCTCTCCCTTGCTTGCCCTTTACTGATGAGCAGGACTCAGAGGGGTAGCCATCACAGACTCTAAAATGAATTCGCCATGGCTGTGTTAGGAAGCTGAGCCCTTCTATATCATGACACCAGTGCACGGGGGACTCTGGTGATGTGATAGGCTATGTTGAGCACAGTGAGGTCTGGAGAGACAAAGAAAAAGATTTTTTTGAAGCCATCCTAAGGAATTTTGGCCTTAAATGCCAATAATGAAGCCAAACCTCTCAGTTTCTTTCCCTGTACCCTACATGACTCAGTTATTGCATATTCCAGATCTGTTGTCTTTCATATAATTTCCCTGGGATTTTAATGCTCCTGCTGTTAGCAGAGCTGGCATCTGCCCAGATCTGACACTTTGAAGTTCCCCTTTGCTGTGATCGTGCAGTGCAGTTTTAAGACTCTACCATTAACCATCCATGCTTGTTTGTGGTGTCTCTTAAGGGTGATGCCACATCCCACAGACTGCCAAAAGGGAGCCTTCAGCACAGCAGCCAGTCTCTTGGCTGAAAGACTAAACTCTAACCATTTTTTTCAGTGACATCCTCTGAATCCAGCCCACCAACCCTCTCAGATCCATTTGAAGTTACTCACTGGCCACCCATATCTAGGGCTTGTAGTGCTGCTCCAAAAACTCTCCACTGGGAAGTATAGCTCAACAAATGAAAAATATCTGTGCTTTTCTCATGCTTATCTATGTTGACTACATATTCAAAGAAGAACAGAGCTGGGAAAGGGTCCGGAGCACAAGTGCTGTGAGGAGCGGCTGAGGGAGCTGGGGGTGGAGCTGGAGAAGAGGAGGCTCAGGGGAGACCTTATCACTCTCTACAACTCCTTGAAAGGAGGTTGTAGAGAGGTGGGAGATGGTCCAAGTGACAAGCAATAGGACAAGAGGAAACAGCCTCAAATTGCACCAGGGGAGGTTTAGACTGGATATTATGAAAACCTTTTCCATGGAAAGGGTTGTCAGGCATTGGAACAGGCTGCCCAGGAAGTGGTTGAGTCACCATCCCTGCGGGTATTTAAGAGACATGTAGATGGGGTGATATGGGATATGGTTTAGTAGTGGACTGGACAGTGCTGGGTTAATGATGGATTTGATGATCTTAAAGGTCTTTTCCAACCTGAATGTTTCTACAATTCTATGACTTTGATTTTCAATCAGTTCTGCAGAGCCATTTTGTCCATCATTCATTTAACAGCCTGCAAAGATGAATGTTTGAACCATGAGCTTTGCTTTACTTTGAGCAAGCAAGGAAGTTAAGAGCAGAACCAGGATCGCCCGGCAAAGTCAGTGTTTGATTAATTTCAGCCAGCTTTGATTAAAAAGTATTCCCTCCTTAGTTAATTATATGTTTTATGAGAAGTGCATGTGGCTATCTGAAATCAAGCAGGAGATGGTGTTTCTGTCATCCCGTCAGTACAGGGTATATCAGTCCTGGGAAGCAAGACAGCATTAATAAATAACTGGATACAGAAACACATCCACCAGACACTAATGGGATTCACCTTTAAATTAATATATTAATTTACTCCAGTGTACCATGTATCATGATGTACCATCTTTCATATTACATGTTATCTCTCTTTCTGTTTATTGCATTTTAGTTTGATTGTAATGCTCTTTATGGAGAAGAGTGTTATTCTGCAGTAAGATATAGCTCATGCTTGAGATGTCTGAAACAGACATCCTTTTAGATGCATTATTTTCAAGGCATTAAAGCATTCAGCTTGTGACCTCTAAAAGCCTCTCTCTCTGTTTTTTTTTTTTTCCTTAACCCAAGAAGTGCTCCTTCTTCCCTTCCTTTGGAGATCAGGGCATTTTACAGTGGCTCATATTAGCACTCAGATACCAGGCACTCTGAATCAACTGTAATTGCTGAAAATTTAGACAATGTTTAGAAAAGGATAACAATATTTTGGATAATTTAATATTAATAAATAATAATTAATTAACAAATGGAAATTAATAACTATTATTAAGAAATGTAATTATTTTCTTGATTAGGTTTAATTAAATGTCTAATATAATAATTTGCTGTTTTTCATCTGCAGCAAATGTGTATGTACAAGCTGATGTTGTTAGTAACCTGATGATGAGGATGAATGATCAAAACAGTATTTTTTGATCTTGTAAGTTTTCAGTCTGACTGCCAAACAGGATGCAACTGGTGAATGCCGCAAATTAAACAGGACAGGATATAAGAGGTCAACAGGAAGTAAAACATGATCACCAGGAGAGCAGGAATCACATGGCTCACTGCCTGTTTATCCTCCCCAGATGCTCTAAAAAGGCCTTTCTGCAAACTGTAGAAAACTACATATCTCCGTTTTTATGGCTTCGAATCATAGCTGTGAATTGAATAATTTACATTACTGAACAGTGAAATGGTGCAAAACAGTTTGAACATGGAGGGAAATGCAAGTCTTTTACGAGAGAGAGACACTTTGCAATTTAAGATGTGCAAGTGAGAGACAGAATAACCTCATGTGCTTAAGCTTCACTGAATAAATAACAGAATGATTTGACATCCCTCCCAATAAGCTTTACAAATATCGCTGCACTGTCTGAACATATTTCATACTAGCAAGCTAACAGGGTGTCAGGAATGGCAGCATCCATGTGGAGAATCCACTCTGCCCAGCTCCTCAGTTAAGTGCAGGGACAATAAATTTCACATTATCTCTAATCTTTGTCTCAAATGTAAATAACTTCTAATGGTCTTTAAAATAAATAAATAAAAAAATGAAGTCCTTGCCTTCTCACAGGTTTAATCTCAGTGCTGATGCCTGTTGATAGATCAAATGCTCAGTCCCCAATTTTTAAATCATTTAACTGGTTCAATAGCTGTCTTATCCTTTGCTTTTATAGTTAAATCAATTCTCAGAAAAGAAAATAAGCTTGTCAGTGAATCATACCCACAGTGGCCTACCCTTCCTTAGAACTAGTTTCAGATGATATAAAATAAATCAACCCTGAACTTTCTTAGAAATGGAGGGGGATAAAGAGAGAAAATGCAGGAATTGTGAACCAGAAGCAGGGAGGGGCTGATCATGTTGCCATCATGGTAACACAGAATAGATCCCCAGAGACAGTCATACCTGTCATTTACAGTAAGTGGTTGCCATCACCTTGCCTGCTCATCATGCCTGTATCTTTGTAAGTAAAGTGCAAATGTATGAAGTAATGTGGGACAACTCTCATACAAAATTGAAATGTTTAGAGATTCCTAAGGCCCAGGCTGGAAATCCTTCCCCAGGAGAAATCTCCATGGGGTTTGATTCCACACAGGGACCCCAGAACTGGGTAATAAATCTGTGTCCTGGGCAACACTGTGGTGGACATCAAGTAGCACTGGGGTCTGCTTCATAAGAAAGTGGGACAGCATTTACCTCTCTCCCTTTCCTACACTGCTCAATAATTGTGGCTTTTGGTCTTTTCTTAGAAGTCTAGTCTGTCAGGGATACCAGGGTGTGGTTTATCAAGGGGTGTCTGAAAGACACTTCTGGATGAAATTTCTATTGTGCTGGTTCTTGAGGTTGCAGGGATTTGGACTTGAGGACCTAAATTGTAGGGACAAACTGAGCTAGAATCAGAATACAAAGAAATAGTCCTGTGTTCTCCAAAATAAGATGTTAGTCACTTCGTGTCAGAATGAAATCAAGACAACAGAAAAAAATTTAATAGTGCTTCTTTCAGTTGTTATTTTTGCTGCCAGCTGCTTAATCTCTTTGTGCCTCAGTTCTTCCGTTGCTAAAGAAAAGATTTCCTTTCAGAACTTTAACTCCTCCTGAAAACCTTTTGATTTTCCTTTCCTTTTGGGGGACAAAGATTGAAATAATTTTGACAATTTATTTCTTTCCTTCCCAGCTGAATGCACTGTAAATGTTTATCTCCATGGTTTTCTGCCTTAGTCCCTCCAAATTTTTGCAGATTAACAAGAAGGAACTTTGTGATTTTGTCTTGTTGGCAAAGTTTAAAAAAGTTACACGGTGGAGAAATAAAAAAAATACATAGAACAGACAGAATGAAAACACAAGAAGACAATCTCAATGCTCACCCTGATAAGTGAGACACTCTGAAAATGCAGATCTTGTAGGACTAAGGAGAAAACTTGGATCCTACAAATGGAAAATATTTTTTCATTCTTTCTTCTGTACATGTTATCATGTATATACAAATTTGATGTCAGAATTTGGGTCATAATATTTTTCTTACCAGAACACCTTTTTCCAAAGTGAGTCCTGCAGTATCTTCCAATGGCATCCTCCAGTCCTGTGTTATATACATGCTTGGAAACAGATCACTCTAATAAATATAAACATTCCCAGAAAAATCCCCAAGAGTTATATATATATATTAAGCATTTGAGCAGCATTATTTGCTTTTAAATGAAGATGGCTTTCAACTTGCTGCTTCCAATTAGAATAATAATAAACATTTTCCCTAATCATAACAACAGGCAATAGTGTTAAATTGGAAATGCAAAAGCTTTTTCTGTTGCTACAGTATCATTAAATATATAATCAGCCATTTATTGCTTGTGTTATTTTTGAGGCACTTAAATGAAAAGTTGATTTGTCTCTTATTAGACCTCAATAAATGTTCTTTTAATAGTCATAGGGTGTTTTAATGCTTTACAGAATCATTGTCATTAAATTGAATGCAAGACATTGGACTTAAATAAAAGAGAAATAGAAAAACTCAATAAATCAGGATAATAAAAGCTTTTCTTTGTGCTGTTTGAATCGTGCTGTAATAGATCTGTCTCTTAAACTGCCTTAGAAAGGCCAAAGTAGCTTAATTGCTTAAGGGCTTGATTATGCCTGCATGAGTCAGCTGTGGGACTGTGGTAGTAAAAAGACACATTTCTCCAGAGGAACTTGAGGATAGGATTTGCTGCTGTAACTTCCCTCTGAAACCATGGCCAGGTAAGAAAAATATATTGCAATAACTTCTGCATTATGGGTCTTTGTTCTATAAAAGGGCCAGGTGGAGAATAGAGAAAGCACAGCACTTGGGCACAATTCTTTTCCCTTCTCCATTGATTTTCTCAACCTCCTATGGTTTACTCCAACATCTTCTGCCAGCACATCAAAAAGTGACTCTCAAATGCTTAATGAGACATATCTCATGAGGTATATAAAGTATATATATGATATGAGGTATATCTTAAAATGTAGTGAACTTGAAAAGTCTTAGAAACCATCACTTACAAGCAGTGGGAGATAAACTTGTGAAGAGGATGTAACTTGTGGTTTTGGGTACTGCTAAAGCTGTCTGAGCAGGGAACAAAGATTAGTGAGACAATTTCTCCTCTGTAAGAATATTAGAACAGGTTTTACAATGAGACCGGGGAAAAAAAAAAAAGGACAGAACAATATTAAAAAAGCACATAAAAAATTAATTAGGATCTGTAAAAATGTTTCATATGGTAGGACCTAAAAAAATGAACTTTCCTGGTCCATAGCACAAAGTGGCTTGCTTATCTTGGGCAGAATAACTTTTAACATAAAAAAGGTGGATGCAATTTCAATATAATTTCTGTGGGCCAGTAAAGAGAACAGCCACTGTTCTAAAAAATGTGTCTGTGAGAAGATATCTTCTCCATACATCTGTCCCTCCATGGTCACAGGACATCTTCTAATGCCCCAAAGCACCAGCCAGTATTGCAGGAGTCACATTCAATCCCAATACTAAGGTTCTGATCCCAAAACAAACTAACTAATAGAACTTTGCTCTGGAAGAATAACTGAAAGATTTTGGTTTTGTTCCAGAATGGAAGGGAAAGGAGAGACAAGGACCCAAGGACCTTCACCAGTCTGCTAGCTCTGCCTGTGCACTTAGTGTAGTCTTAGATTGATTGCCTTTACTTGGATGTCCCAGAGAAATGTCAGAACTGTATGTGAGTGTGGGGATGGTGAATGTTGATTGTGGTGCACTGGGGACTCCCAGACTTCTGTCCACAAGGACTGTAGTTCTCAAAGATATGTGGCACGGCCCCATTCCATCTGTCCCACTGTGCCTGCCCTTCTTAGGCTGGCAGGTGGAGACCCTTGCTGTGCACAGTCTGCACCGTCACCTCTTTTTGGTCAGGGCTGCATCTGGGCCATGGCAGCTTCAGGCTGATGTGGCACCAGTTGGTCCACTTAGTCAACATTATTCTGAAAAATATATTAATAGTATATTATATACATATAGCTATTATAGGTGTGTCTTAAACATTTCAGAAGTGTTCTCTTTGAATGAACTCCTTCAGTGTAAATTTATTACTGAATTTATCTATGTATTTGATAAAAAAAGTAAGTTCTTTTAAATCGTACTTTTTGCCAGCTCAGTTACCCAGGTGAAAAGTAGAATTTTGTGATGCAGATGCAAACTATTGATGTTCAGTCTTGTCTGAGTTTGACAGCTAGTGACTCAGATAAACAAGGCTGATCCATTCTGAAAAGAGATTATTTACATAATAAGCTTGAGCCAGGGAGGCGGGGATAGTGAGACAATCTGTGATTGTCTGAATGCAAGAGTTAAAACCTGATCAGAATTGCTGCACCACTCCAGGTACTTTGCTTGCTGTCTAAGATGGTGTCATGCATCAAAAGCACTGCATGCATCCTGCTGCTCTGAAATCTCCGTGGTTTCTTTTATTAGTTTGGTTAGAAACCTCTAAACTTTAAAGTCGTCATCTTCTTGGTAGCCACTCAACATTCAAATGAGGACACATGTGAAACTCTTGTCTTCCTACTTTCCCCTGTATTATTTGGTATTTAATTGGTTAGCAGGTATTGTTGTTTGTGGAGACAAAAGAAGGGAAGAAAAATGTAAAAAGGATAAAGTAGTCATGGCAACAGAACATATTTCATTCAGTTACAGAGTATGTATGTAGAGATGGGCAACTGGTGCCTTCCTAGAATGGCTGCCAAGTCACTTACCCTGTAAATAGGGGAATAAATACAGAGACATAAAAATCCTTGAGCAGTGACATAGCCCTTTGCTGGCTGGTTTAGCTTCAGATCAGAACTGTCTGTCATGTCTAGTGATTGTTTACTTTCTTCTGACCCACTATGTAAATATTACTCTTACATGTTTGCCTCCCTCTATTTTATGATTGACCAAGCTTCCTAATATTGAGAGCTTCATCCCAAAGAAATAGGACAGATTTGTGTATTATTACCTGAAGTAAAATATTATAGGCAGATAACTGCTGATGTCATGCTCTAGAGGTTTTCCAGGCCAGGACTCTAACATGGAGACACATGATTGCTTGAAAAATTATCTCAGGTTCAAATAAATCCAGCACATATTGAACTACAAAGTGGTCCTTTTCCTGTGCAGAATAGACTTGTTTAATAAAGCCTGGTGGTACACATTTTGGAGCTCATTGCACTGTGGTGCACATCTGTGAGTAACGTCCACAAAGTTTAAAAAAATATAAAAGTATAAAAGCTGAAGACACTGGGGTGATGAATTTTGCAGAATGAAGGGGGTCAGAAGGAACTCTTGATAGTCACACTACTCATCCTTCTTCTCCCCGTGCAGGAATTTTCTGTTCAAATTTTATTCCCAATGACTGACCTGCCTTGTCTTAAAGACGACCTCCAGTAGTGTGTACCTCAGTCTCCAGGCAAACAGGACCAACACTTCGTTGTCCATGTTATTTCCTCTTATGCCTAGCGTGATCCACTTGCTGCAATTTAATCCAGTTACTTCTTGTCCTATTCTCAATGGCCATGGAGAGAATTCTTTCTTTGGAGCTGATTTTCATGTGTGTAAAAGCATCTTTTCCACCTTCTATGCTTCAGACTGAGGAGCACTAGTGTATTTAGTCTGTCCCCATGATAACTGACCATCATCATCAGTCTGCTGTGTGCTCCTTCACATGGGTCAACACCCTTCATGGTGTGCAGCGCTCACAAGTGCAGACAATTCTGTAGTGAAGACCTTGTCAGTACCGAGCAGGACTGATGTAATTTGACAAAGATGATCCTATTTACATCCTACTATGCCATTTTGCTTTTTGATGACTTCCCAAAATTATTCATGCATGCTGGCACAGACTGTGATCACGTGCTTTATACAAAGTTTGATCTATGATGTCCTGTGAACTTATTCACCCCCTGTGCTTTATAGACAGGCGCCTAGTAACTGTAGTGCAGAACTTTACTGGGCCAGAACCTTCATTTCATATTTATACAAGTATCCTGTATTTTTTCATTCTCTAATCCCATTTGAAACAGACTACAAGGAAAGTTGAGGAACAGGACTTGTATCAGGTGGTCATAGTGATAGGGAGATAAGTTTTTATCTCAGTTATGCAAGTGTAAAACCAATTCATCTTTCTAGATTTATCATGGTGCAGGAATAGAATCAAATTAATATAATTAAAATTAAAACAACTACATTGTGAACTAATATTTGTGAACTAAACCACCCTACTATTTTCAGGAGGATTACAGGGGTGTCCTAGGAGATAGAGTGTTACTATTGGTTCCTGGGACATCAAAGCAATTTTTCCCCAGCCATCTGCACCCAATTATTTATGTATTATGCTTCTTTTTTCCTTTCTATTTTATTGTATATGAGCATTTTTTTTTCTCACTTTGGTTAGCAGTGATCAATCTCTTCTTAAACTCAAAAGCAATAAAGACAAAACCTTAAAAAGAAATTAAACAAAAGACATGATAGTTTGGAAGATCCTTCTCATGTTGAATGTTGAAGACTCATCAACATTCAAAACTAAAAATTTGCAGAAGAGCTTATCATCTCTGCTTGTCAATGGCAAATGCGATATGCAAGTTAAAACAGAATTCCTGTGCTTTATGAATTTTTAGTTTTAAGTATAGAAAAGACATGATAAAAGGAGTAATGAACTAAGGAAGTGCTGGAAAGAATTTAGATGAAAAGATAAATAGCTCTTCTGCTAAATTATGTCTGACTCTCAGGGAAGAAAAGTTTGTTGCTTCATAAATGATGACACGGCACTGAACAAAACTTTCATGAAGGCATTTTACCTAAATAATTAGTTGTTACCAAATAGTGTAGGAGTTGGGTGATTGGAGAACTTAATGAGACGTTTTTGTGTGACTTCTTAACTGTATGTCAGTCAGGTTGTACGAATCATTTCAGTAATGTACATTGTAGGCTAATAACAGATAGAGTTATTCCCAATTAGGGTCACAGTTCCTGCTAAATTAGCAGCTAATACCAGGCTGCCTGAGGCAGGAGTAATCCAGACTGTCTTTCCCAGTATATCTTTTATGTGCACTACAGGGATGCTACCCCTTCTACAGTATGTAAATGTTTTGACTGGACAGGGCCACACCACCTGGCAGATTCAGTAGTGTTGACTAAGCAGGAGGCCTTTCCTGAATGTTTATCCCACACTTTTGAATGTCCCACCCCCTGTTGCTCTCAGTGTGGTCTTTAACAGACCATTGTATTGTTCAATCTTCCCAGAGGGTGGTGCATGACAGGGGATGGGATACACCCGCTCAATGCCGTGGTCTTTGGCACAGGTGTCCATGCAGTTGTTTCAGAAATGAGACCCGTTGTCTGACACAGTTCTTTCTGGGGTGCCATGTTGCCATAGAACTTGTTTTTCAAGGCCAAGGATAGTGTTCTGGGTGGTGGCATTGGGGCACAGGCTATGTTTCTAGCCATTTGGTGGTTTCTTCTGCCATTGTAAGCACATGGCACTTGCCTTGGTGTGTTTGTGGGAATGTGCTATAGTCAGTCTGCTAGGCTTCCCTGTATTTATATTTCAGCCATTGTCTTCAATACCAGAAATGTTTAAAAAGCTTGGCTTGTTTGATTGCAGCACATTTCACATTCATGAATAACCTGTGCAATAGTGTCCATGGTTAAGTCCACCCCTTGATCACAACCCTATGTATATATGAAGTTCAACAAAGCCAAATGCAACGTCCTGAACACAGGTTGGGACAACATACAGGGGATATAGATGTGTTGGAGCAAGTCCAGAGGAGGTCCCTGAAGATGATCAGGGGGCTGGAGCACCTGTCCTATAAAGACAGGCTGAGAGAATTAAGCTTGTTCAGTCTGGAGAAGAGAAGGATCCAGGGAGAAGTTAGAGCAGACTTCCAGTACCTGAAGGACCATCCAAGAAAGCTGGAGAGGGATGTTTTACAAAGGCAGGTAGTGATAGTCCGATTTTTTATCTAATTTTTGAGGTTCACTGATTGCATTTGCTGTCACTTTAGGTGTTAAAAATAGAGCTTCATGTGAACTCTCTTCAAGTCTTTCTGTAGTGATTATGTTACACACTTGGGCACTCTACATACTGTAAGTCAATTGGAGCTGAACTGAGCTATATCCCAGGCAGAAGTCATTCAGAGTTTTATTGGAACAAAAATTGAATAAGAAAGATGAAGAACCAGCCCCAGGTTAATAACAGCAGGGCTAACTAGTCTTCAGTGTACTTGAATGTAAATTCTTTCAATGGAAACATTTCTGAAAGAACTACACTCAGTAGTCTTTAATTATCTGGAGGATTTCTTCCTTGAATGATTTCAAACTAAAATAAGAGTATTGTAAATGATTAAAGCAATAGGTATTTAGAATTTGCTGGTTTTTAAAGGAACTGTCTCTCTTCTATCCAGCTGCATTTTACAGGTTTTCTCAGTGTTCTACTTTTATTGGCTACAATGTTTTCAGGGCAAAAAATATCCAGTAGATGAGACAAGAATTGAGTCTGTCAGTGAAAGGCTGTTGGCTAACATAGGTGGGGACCAATTGCTATGGAGAAAGGTTCAAGAAATCTTGTAAGACATATCTATGCTCTTATTGTTCCCAAGGGAAATTCTAATACTTACTAGACCCATGGACTTTAGAAGTAAATTAGAAGGAGAAGTTGGATTAAAATCATCAGAGTAGATGGAGAAAGAGGCTGCCTTTGTTTTAGATAGTGCTGCAGCTCCTCAGTTTCACTCTCCACACACATAACTGCTACCAGCTTCCACCAAGGCATGGTGCTGGTTTTAAATTCCTTTGAAAAGCTGTCCATCAAAGAACGTAGAATCCAACTAGCCCAGTATCCTCTCTCCAGTAGTGGCCATAAGGGGATACCTGAAGGTGAGTAAGCACAGGACAAACATGTAAGATAAATATATCTGATATTCTACTATAATTTTCAGAGCTTGGGATTGCCTGAGCCACTTGTGGTTGGACTATTCTGCAACTCTCAATGGATATATCTATTAAATACATGTCCAGCCTCCTCTGGAAATTCTATGAACTTGATGCTTCACTTTGGAAAGGAGTTCCCCAGGTCTACAATGCTCTGTGTGAAAAGCAATATTGTTTCCAGTTCTACTATACATTTTTAGAAGTGTGGGGACCAGAACTGCACACAATACTCAAGGAGTGGTCAAAATATGGATTTACAGAGGCAGAGTTACATTTTCTGTTTCATTTATTATTCTTGTCCTAACAATGCTTAACATTTGATTGTTTTTTTCAACAACTACCAAGCACTGAGTTGATGTTTTCATGGCACTATTTGTCATAACTTCAAGGTATTGCTCCTGAATGGTAATGGTCAGCTCAAGGCTCATCATTTTTTATGTGGTGAGGATTGTTTTTCCCCTCATGCACAATTTTATATTTCTTTTATATTTATTTACATTGACTTTCACGTATCATTTTATTATTCAGTCACTTAATTTTCTGAAGTCCCTCTGTAAATTTCACAATCTGTTTTCTTCCCTGTTACATTGAATAACTCATGTCATCAGCAAACTCTTGTTATTTCATGCTTGTCTCCTTTTCTACAGAATTTATGAATGTGTTTATCAGCATACCTCTTAGAACAGATCTTTGTGGAACTACACTGCTGACTTTGATCCCTTGTGAGACTTCCCCATTTATTCCTACAATTTATTTCTCATCTTTTAAACACTTCCCCCCCCTTTCCCTCTTATGCTGGTTAAGTTTCCTGAAAGAGTCCAATGTGATCACCCACATCTACATGCTCTTTAGCTTTTACGAAGAATATTGACAGAGAGAAAGAAACAACTTTACAGTGTGGTTGCTCCTATCAGTGTTCTAGTCTTACCTTAAAATAAATCACCTCTGAAAATACACTTTTCTTCTTGCTTTGATTGTAGTGAAAACCTTCATGGTCAACCAGAGAAATGCTGAATGTTCAGGAAGCCATGATGAACCCCATCTTAATCTTTAAAAGTCAAGATCTTCAGATCTTCAGAAGGTGAAAAATTATAAAAAATATCTCACTCCAGATCCTGTTCAAATATGCAGGAAAACTTTATTCTATGAACTACTAAACAAGGACAGAATATTTTCATTCTTTTGACAGGAAATTTCTTTTTTGCGACAGTGAAATGAAGATACTTGCTTTTAGAGAAAATTTAGATGGCTCTTGTATGTTCATTCCTGCATTTTTTGTCAATATTTGTTGACCTGGTTTGCTGCAGAAAAAGTTGGGTCTCTTATCTTTTGATCAAAACTTGAGTTTTCCATTAAGTTATGACTGAAATAATTTCTAGGGTTGAAGATGGCAGAAAAGTTCCATATACATTTTTTTTAGGGGAGAGAAAAAACAGAAGCAGTTTCCCCAAACCTGTAAGCTAGGGGATTTATATCTGTGTCAAAACTGTGTTTAGATAACACTGGTCTCGTATGAGTCCTTATACCCAGTTTCTTGTCAGTTTTTACAAAAATAGAGGAAATGTGTGGGCCACTAGTGTTATCAAAGAAAATACATTTCTAAATACAAAAAGTATTTTGAAGGGAAAAATTAAAAATTCACTGAAGTAGACATATGTCTGCATGGGTGGAAATTTAGTATATAATTTCAAAAACATTTGGTGGTAGAAAGGCATATGTTTCTTAATATTATAGAAACATAGAATATCTCAAGTTGGAAGGGACCCGTAAGGATCAATGAGTCCAACTTCCTGCTTCTCACAAGACTACCTAAAAACTTAACCATATGACTTAGAGCATCATCCAGACACGCCTTGAACTCTGACAGTCTTGGTGCTGTGACCACTTCAGGGGGATTGGAACTAGATGATCTTTAATGTTTCTTCCAAAACAAACCATTCTATGATTCTCTGGGGAGCCTATTCCAGATAGTAACTATTAGGCAGAGAAAGGAAAAAAGCAGGGAAATTTTGTAACTCAGTGGACTCCAGCGATTATTTGCAAAGCTCTGTGGGGTATTGAGGCCATTGATTTCCATTAACAGTCATAGATACTGGTCATTTAGTTCCAAGAGACAGTTTGGGAAGTCTCAGCCCTGCTGTAAAGTGTGACATTGTAAATATTTGCCTGAATATATCAGTAGCTCTTTATATTCAAAGTATCTGGAGAAAGCCCCTGCAGAGAGATTAAAAGGCTGGAGGATTTAGAGCCTCATAGCAATATCTAGGAATATCAAAGCATCTCTGAGCACTCTGTGCGTGAGAACAGAATTGTTGTGTCAGACCATCCCTATCTTTGGAAGGGAGACTGGTCAAATCTCTTTGTAGGGAAGAGAAGCGCAGGCTCTGTTTGGATTATACCCAGCAGGAGAGAGTTTAGCTCCTTTTTAAAGAGGAGCTTTAACATCTGAGAATCAGTTAGCTCAGAAAATGTCTTATTTCAATTAAGGACAATTAACATCTAAGAAGTGGTGTGTGGAGTTGATGCATAGTTTGTGCTTCTCCATATGGGAGTCTCTTCTGTGTTCTCTCTGCCAGTTCCCATTAGCTTGGATTACACTAAGTTTAAAGCATCCATGAAAGAAAAAGGTAATAATAACTTGAAGAGTAGAAAATCCAAGGGACTCCCAAGGATGCTCTCATACTTTATCTGGTGCCTACCAAATGTGTTGCCCGTGTCTGTTACAAAAACACTGGAGTAACAGCCAAGCCACGTCAAGAACTTTAATAAGTGCAAACAATTTTCAGATGAGATGAGCAGTTTTACAAAGC
Source organism: Eurypyga helias (assembly GCF_000690775.1). Lineage (NCBI taxonomy): Eukaryota > Metazoa > Chordata > Aves > Eurypygiformes > Eurypygidae > Eurypyga > Eurypyga helias. The sequence continues at coordinate 295,645 of NW_010227511.1, read as the reverse complement.
ACATGTGAGACACCAGCATGATTGCTGTAACAAAGTGGAAAGCCAGGCTGACCATTGCAGGTTACTCCTGAGCTCTCAGGACCTCTGCACCTGTAGTGTAGGTCGTCCTCCTCCCATTCTCAAGACCAGTTTATCTACCTTCATGAAAAACCCATTACAGTGTAATAGAAGGGGATAAAAATGCCATGAAGTTCTCTTCACACAATCTTTTTCCGCTTCTCTATTCCTGGGAGAGGTCCTAGCCCTCAACAGGTTCCTATATAGAGGTCCTCTTGCTCATTAAAACTGGTGGATATCTTGTCTTTGAGAAACTCACCTGGATTTCAGTCTGGGAAAAGTAAGAACATGATCTATAAGAATTATCTGGAACTGTCTCTTCTCCTTACTGTGTCTCCTCCTGGGAAAATGAAGACAAAGAAGTGACAACAGAGAGAGGGAGGGGAGCTGCAACTGCTGTTAATGACTGATGACTAATTATTACTCTTGGAAATGGTGCAGAACAGATATACTTAGATGTGTATTCTCTTCTGATTTGTTTGCCTGACAGATTTCTTCTTCCTCAGATTCATGTGAAGGAGCTAATTAACACAGAAGTTGCTAAAATGACTTCTTAGTTTCTTCATTAATAGTTTTTGGATGAAGTCCCATAGCCTCCTTACCCTGGACAGTCATCTGGGATAGGAACAAAGTTATGTTGCTTAATCCCTTCTCCACTATAAATATAAGTAACAGAATAGAATAAAGTGGGTTTTTTTTTTTTTTGAGCAAAGACAAAAAAAATCATTGGTGTATTTATTCACTCATAAATTCAAATATAGCTTTTGAACAAAATGTTATCCTTTAGAGTAAGCAGGAGTGCACAGAAGAGTGAGAGTTTTGTTTCTCTCTTGAAATCTAATCTGGTGCATAATTCCTGAACCTGAACTGACTCAAAGCAGTCACACAGAATTGCATTTTGCTTCCCTGAAGGATAAAGGAACACAGTTGAGCTTGCTCATGTGAAGGAGAAGTGGCAAAGCTGGGGCAAATTGACATCCTAGAAACTGGCGTTTTTCAGATTGTCTTGCCACTGGAAAGGCTTAGGATGGTACTTTGCTCAACCCAGACCTCCAGGAGGGACAGCAGCCCCTGCTTACAGCCGCCTTAGAGCTGTGGCACAGCCAAGCAAGCTGTGGGTCTAGAGCTGCTTTGTTGTGGTGAGCACCATTTGCAGTGAGCTATGTCAAGTCCTGACTGTGGGATGTGTTGGGTTCTATGAAATGGGCTGATCTGGATCCAGTTTTCAGTGAAAGGGTGTTCACCTCATCACTGGTGCACCTTTCATGTCTCTCTTGACAATGAATCTTCTGAGCTTGGAGTTGAGGAGGCAGGCATGAGGGAACTAGACCTCTGATGCTCAGAGGAGGGAGCTATTTTCTGTTATGGTAAAAACACATTAGAAGTGTTACAGCACTTCATTCCCAGACTCAGAACAGCTGAGGGAACTAAGGTGGAGAAGAATCACAGCTGTTTTCATAACCTCAAAAGAGCATTTGCTTTGGACCACTTTAGTGAAATCCTGAAGTATGTCTCCAAACAAGGATGGGGCATAAACCTGTATTTCTTTGGAAAGAGAATGAGACATAATGTACTCCTCATGCAAAGGAATTTTTTCTAGGCATTCTTGGCATGGACATATTGAAGATGCAAGGAAAGCAGGCTTTTTGCAGACTCACTTTTTTCCTTCCTACAGAGTGTGTCCTGGTGCTAATTATGTTGGTAACAAGAAAAGTCACCGGCCAATTGAGTGTCCGGTCTGTTAGGGTGTACATCAGAAAGGTAGTAACTCAACAGGTGAAAACTTTGAAGGAGTGCATATAGAATTTTAATGGGATGTTGAAGGAAAAGGGTTAGGAGTGGTGGTAGTAGTGGTGATGGAAAGGAAACGCGTCAGTCTGCTAAACACAGCATGACATCTTAAGCAGCCTATTGATCTCCTATTCAGAATTCATACAGGGCGACTTCTTGTCATAAAACATTCAGCAGCCAAAATCAATAAGAGATGTGGAGCACTGAATCTTGCTGCTTCAAAGTCATACTTGAAAACAACAACAAAAAAATCGCTGCTACTCAAATGTCACCAAGGCACCAGCTTGGTTTGGACGCAGCTCAGCAATTTCAATAAGTTTGTTTCCTGTTTTTCCAAGGGGGAATCCAGCTGGAAAGTGACAGGAACTGGATTCAGCTATCTGACAAGGAATCTATATTCTGCTCCTCTCTGTTTACAAAGGAGGTTCAGGGAGAAAGATAAACCTAGATAACATGAAACATTTGCTGAGGTAGAGCTTGTCTTGTGCTGTGAATTTGCCAACATTTAACAGTTCCCTGGCTAATATCACATGCTCCAGCTGCATGGTAAAATACAAGGGGACTTCAATACACCACAAAAAGCTTAAAGCTTAAATGATATTGTCTTTAGAGACATACCCTCCCCTATATGATATAGGACAAATTGCTCTTCAGCCGTTTCCTTGTCACCAATGTTCTAATATAATGTCTAACTTAGAAAGGTCTGGCACTAGGTTTCAAAGTTAACCGTAGTCCAAGTTAGTGGATTTTTGCTGTGGATTGTGTTTTGAGAGGCACACGTGTCCTATTCATGCAGAGGGAGGAATAGCAAGTAGTTGTTGTGTGCACAGCCTCAGCCTTCTCCATGGGATCACCTGGAATAGGGGTTTCACATGGATACCAATATCTTACAGATCTGTCACTCTCTCCTTCCCCTTTTTGCATCACATCATCCTAGAAATACAGAAGACACTATTGGAAAAGCTTTCCCTTCTTCATTCAGACCTGTCTGCTGCCCCTGAACAGGACCAGCTTGACCTGAACCATTCTTGGGAAATGCTTGTCTGACAGGTGGGAGAGGCAACCTTACACAATTTTCTCCAGCTTCTTGGTGCTTCCCTACCCTTACATTGAAATTTTCTTAATACCCAGTCTAAACTTCCCTTGTTGTCCTTCAAGCTCAGTACTTCCTGTTGTCTCTCAAGTGGCTTCTGGAGAACTGATTGCCTACTGAAGCTACCTTTTATGTATTTGAATACTTATCTTATTGCTGTCTTCTAGACTAAACAATGATAATTCTTTCAATCTCTCCGCTGAGGTCATATTTCCCATATGTTTGTGCTTCAATAAAGGTCACTGGCATCTGACATAGTCTTATGGCACAAAAGGTCAATTTTGCTCTTGCATGGCTCTGAGCCCAATGGTTACCATCATCTCATTCAGCGTGAAAGGGAGGACTGCTTTTAGAAATCAACACAAAACTTTGGTATTTGTTCCATTTCTAATAATTTCCAGAGTAACTGATGCTGTTGTAAATGAATACCTTAGAAATGCATGCCCCAGACAACCAGACAAAGCAACAACCAGGGATTCAAGTGGGAATATACAGCACTAACTGATGAGCTCAGAAAGCATCTGTTGTCACACCACCATCCCTCTGTGGCAGATAAAGTAGTACAGAAAAACCTGGAAGCAAAAGCAATAAACACAGGCATCAATGAAAATTTTGCATTTGATTTCAACAGGACATGAATGGCTATACTATAGGAGATCTGTCTTGGGATGGTGCCATGAGGTAGCCTGTTCCATAGCTATGTCTACACTGCACAGTGTCTGAGACAGCTATAAACAAAGTACAAATTGAAAAGCCATCGAGGAACAAAATCAGCTTGCTTATGGAAAGCTCCGTATGATTACAGACAGCTTGTTTCTGATATCAAAACTAACCTGATCAGAGCTCTGGTGGCTCATCTATTACTTACATTTTGATTTTTAGTATCTGTATGCATTAGGATAAATTGTTAGTATTTTCTGGACAAGAAATGAACTGAAGTTCTATAATGCTTTAATAGTTAGACTGGGAGCTTGGGAGAATATTTTGACAAATGACAGTTTCATTAAATATTTTTGCAATTCATTAAGCTGTTGATTTCCATTCCTATTCATAGGAAGCATAGATGAGGTTTCTATTCTTCATTCTTTTCTGGTTTTCTTTTCCAAGAATACTGACTCTATTCCTGACTGTTTCTGAAGGAAAGTTTCTGAAGGGTGTTCTTGTAGGTGACATTCTAATTTATGCTTCTGAAGGAGGCAGGCAGGAATTAAGTGACATGATGGAAAGTTTGTTAAGTGTAATCAACAGCAAGGATAAATGCTGCTAGAGATTTCTGCATATTAATCTGGCTTTGCTTTGAGCTTGCTGCAGCATTTGTGACAAAACCAAAGGTTATAGATTTGGGATCATAAGTTTTGCCTCTCTGACAGTATAATATTATAGATCCTTAATCAATAAACTGATTGAGCTTAAGTGGACTGATCTCCTGGGCACGGAGTGGGTTGTGTAGGTATTTTGACTGCACAGTGTAGTGTTCTGTTTAATCTGCTTGACTTACCACTATGCCCCAGAATAGCATGACTTCCCCATAAGTGCTGAGCCATCTCTGGCGGCCCTATGTGGATGTCTCAGATGGCACTACAGCCCTACGCTTGCATAACCAAAACTTGAAGGGATAACCTTTCTGTCTAGCAGGAGGAGGGTGGTACTTGAAGACTCTTAAGATCAGGACACCAGTGCTTGTTTTTGGTGACTGGAGACATCTTGATTTACAGGATCATAATTTTTTTAGTAATGACTTCTACACGTGTCCTGCATCTTTACTCTCACATAAATAATTTTCACCTTTTTCCTTCTCCTAGATCTAGTTTAGATTCTCTTTCAGACTATTTATCTTCTCTACTAGTTCTCTAAACCATTCATTAAAATTGCACTTTATGAATCTTAAGTTATCAAGAACATGAAAAAAAATTCATGCCTTCATGAAGATAAATATTTGCAAATAATAAATTGTCATTACTTGAAAGTTTCCCTGATCAGATATCAGAAGGCATGGTTCACCCTTAATGTTCAAACAAGAAATAAACATGTTTCAAATTGTTAGGGCAAGTAATCATGAAACTGAACTGCCGAAGGTTACATTGGATTCTTCAGTGCTGGACATGTTTTTATCAAGATTGGATCTATTTTTGAAAGAGATTGTCATCTTCACCATATGTAAATGAACCTACAAAACTGAAGAGCTATATGTCTAGTTAACAGATGAGTCAGTCTACTTGGAATGAATGCTTAGAGAAGCCATGTCTCCATACCTAAGGGAAATGCAGTTCTATGCTGACTGACCTTTTGGACTTTCCTCTATCCCCTATCCTCCTTGTGGGAATGTTTTGTGTGATGACAATGCCACCTGCAAGCTCTGGCAAGTACAGAGTAGTACCTTTTGCTGCTCACCAATATGTTATTTGTTCCTTCCCCTAAAATTATTATGCCTCTGCGATCCTGGTCATTCCTGTGCAAACTGTTTCCACTCTGAATGATCCACAGACTTCCAGTAAGCACAGATGGTTGCTGCCCCATGCCCTGGGCTCTGACTGATGTGTCCTGATGCACACATCCTTATTGTGGCCTGTCCCTCTTTGCAGGGAGCTTTTTGTCTTGGGCACCTGCATACATGGAGAGACACCAGTCAACTTTGTTTATGGTGAAAACATTTTGTTATTATGTGAGAGTCCTTGTTTTCAGATGAAAGATCCTGTTCTGCTACCACAGAAGTTATCAATCATTTACTCCCTGCACTAGGTTTACTAGACGTTGAACAACATATACATTTTGTTCTTCCATCAGTCCCCAAAAGATGACTAGTGACTGAGAAAAGACTCTGTCACTCTCACGAACTTTTCGTCTCCCTGTTTATTCTTACAGGAAGCATTGGTGTTATTTTGGGGAAGTATTGACTCTTTTACAGAATAGAGGTCTCATTAAATCAAAAGAACAGCAACATTTTCAGCTGCTTCATTGTTATTGTTGCTATTGTTACAAGCGGCTGCTGGAAGCTGGGGAAAAAAAGAAGGGCGAAATAAAGCCAATAAAGAATAGATACCCCAACATATCCTGAGCTGAAGATAAAGTGCAACACATCTCTTCTATTGCTTTTAAGTAGTTGATAGTCTACCACTGAGTTCATAATCATCCTGAAGAGGCAGTAGTGCCACTGAGAAGGACAGGGGAACTAGGATTTATAGAGGGGATGATAAACTGGAAATGACAGAGTCACAAAAAAGGGAAATGCTGTATTGAGCTTGTGTTAAGAAGTATCATGTATTACAAACAGAAAGATGGAATTTATTCCACTGCTATAGCAAACTTACCCAGAGCCTGTCTGGGGGCAAAATGTCGTGGGTTTTTTAAATAGAGGGGTCAAATTTTTATAAGTGAGAAAGAAACCGAGGAAAACAGTAAAAAGCCTGGAAAATGAGTCACATGGAAAAAGAGTGGCTGGTGCCCGGAAGAAACAGAGCTGATGGGTGACCAAATACAAAGCACAGCAGGGAGCTCTTTTTTTGTGTTTGCTGGGAACACGGTAAGAAATTGTGAAAGTGGGAGGATTTCTCAGTAGTATGGAAAACTATTCTGGGAAAGAAGCAGCGTGAGCAAGAAACTGGAGATTGTTAACTACAAATGTATGATTTTGGGACACGCAGCAGGGAGTGAATGTAGTAACCCAGGAAATCCATTTAGTTCTTTGATGTCCTTAAGTAGTAAAAATCTGTTTCTATTACTCCTTTCAGACAGAATGTTGCCTGCATTAGAAATATATTCACCTCTTTTCAAGAGAGTTCAACAAACATAAGATCCAGGTAGATAGACACTCTGCCATATAGACATACAGGGAGGATGACAAGAATGCAGCCTTCAGGAAAAATCAGGAGAGCAGCAGTCCATTTTCATAATCTCTTTCCAGAACTTGTTCTCACACCTTCCTCTGTCTCCTAATTTTTTTCCATTGTTCACTTTCCTCCGATTTTATACCTTGGCAGTGGCAGCAGTTGACTGAAGGATGCACTGGGAGAATAAATGTTTCAAGAGGACATTCAGTGAACAAGGCAGCATAGAGAAGTTGACGTGAATATGACTGACAGTTCTTATTTCCCAGGAACTCTCCTTGAAATTGAATACGAGTGTTACTGCTGGACCCGTATAAAATTTAAAATGTCCATCCTACAAGAAAATTCTGGATTATCAGCACTTTTACTGTCACCTAAAATTGGGGAAAAAAAATTACTTGAGTTTTTCTTTGTTTTTCACCGACGCTCCAGGAAAGAACAGTAGATGGATGCCTTTAAACCATCTCATGGGGAGACAGGCCTGTTTTAGAGAAATACTGGTTGCATTTTTCCAGGCTTGACCTACCCACCCTTTAGTACCCATGGAGTGACCAACTGAGCTTTTCTATCTGCAGAGCTAACTCAGGGACACTGCTACCTTCAGTTACCTTGCTTGCCCTCCACACTGGACCTTGAGCAAGAACACTGGTGTGGGGTTTCCTTTTGGCTGGGATTGACACCTGCAGTAGCAAGGTGCCAAGTAAACGCATTGCCTGTGGTCCTTGGGGGTTAGCCAGCAGTCAGGATGTTGTGACACCTGTCAAATGGATTTTCACTTTCTGGATGACTAAAAAGCAAAACGTTTCTTATCCATTTTCAGTTGTATTGGGGATTTCTCAGGTTTCAAGGTCAGGAAACAAGTGATGTTTATCCCTTTCAAGGCTTTAGGATAGTTTTGACTGCTATTGCACTTTGCATGGATCTGATGCCCTCTCCTTCCTCCTCTCTCAAGAGATTAATTGGGGTTATTCATGCACCCGTGATAGCCTGTTGGAAATGTCACGAACGTGATATGCTGAAATGTAAGACCGGATAAGACCACTTGGGTCAGCACAACCAGCCTGGGTATCAGCAGGCATCATATTAGTGAACATTGACATGGAGCATAGCAAAAAAAAAACCCACCAAACAAAACCCCCAAAACAAACCAAAACCTTGTGGAAAAGCTAGTAGAAATGTAAGAAGATTCACAGATTTCCACTGGAGGACTTTTAAAGGACATTGGGAAGCTCAAGTTAGTACATATGTCCTAGTATACAAGTGCCAGTATATAGCTCTATCCTGCCTTGCTAAAGACATTAAATGGCTGCTCACTGGGATTGGTTGCATGAGAGGAGAACAGGGGGAACTTGCTCATTTAGTTATGAGTGGAGAAGGCAGTAAAAAATGGTTCTCTTTGTAGCACTCAACAGTTCTGAAGACTTCCTATTTTGCAAATACTACTGCATATTCTAGCCCTTAATAATCTGCCACTGTAGACAACTGCCTACTCTGCCTCTGTGTAAAACAGACCCTGGTGTACAAAATAGATATAAATCAGCCATTCCAATCCAGTGACTTGATACCCTGGTAGGCACAAATGGTGCCCCGAGTTGTGAGAGCAGAGGATCAAGATCCTAGTCTTCAATGTAATGCCAGAAAAAAAGAGCAATAAATACAAGAGGCAGAAACAGCATGACCAAAACTGGAGAAGTATAAATCATGCTGTGGAATGAAGTGCAGTGATTCACCTGCTACGCCGGGTGCTGCTGCCCTGCAGACAATCTGACAGCACAGCAGAAAAGAAATGCAACACACCAGAAATAAATACTCACCCTCAACTGACACAATGCTATTCATTTTGGGTTAATATATTTCTTCTTGAAATTCAGCAGAAACCCATGGCATACAAATCATCCCAGCATCAATACAAGGTAAATGTGTGTGATTAAGGAAGGAGAGAGGAACATCAGCACAGTTGCAACCCATAAAAGTTAACTATTATTGGGTTTCCCCTGTATGAGCACATGGATCCTCTTTGACAGCCCACATATGCTGGCTTGTCTTTCATGCATCCTTAGGCCTTCTTTCTACATTATCAGTCACTTTAAAAATTGCTGGTTCCATTTTACAATATTGTCATCAGCATGACCAGTAACAAGGTACAGCAAAGGCAAAGAAGCTATAAAAGGTGGCAAAGATGAACGTAGAAAGGCATGCAAGTGAGTTAAATAAGATTGAGAGTAAAAAGTGAAAATACCTTGAGAGATGGCCACTTAGGTGGCAGTTCCCAAATCTGACTCTCAGGGTTGAAAACAAGTGAGGCAGGTAGGCCAAGTAATATTTGGAAGCAATGTCTTCTGCCTTATGTAGCAAGTACCATTGGGTGGGAGGGTTTCTCAGCATACCTCAGGAGCTGCTTGCCACTTCCCAGGATCACAGCTCTTAGAAAAGGAGGAAATCAACATTGCAAATGCAATGGTGATCACCTGCTGCCAAACTGAGTCCTTTCTGAAGAGGATATCCACCATTTGCTATGATTTTCCCTGATCTGTGGCCTGCTCAGAGAGATATGTCAGCTGCTAAAAAGAAAGTTGCAGCAAGGGTAGGAGGTTTGTCCATGGTTTAGGGTGAGTAAGTCAAGACCCTTGGCCAGTACCCGTGGCTCTGGAAAGAATTGTGGTTGGGACCAAGCAGCCTAGTGTTTACAGCCAAGCAGGAGGGCTCATAAGTTTTATTTGTGATTCAGCAAAAGGTAATGGAGGTATAAGTCCTTCCATTTCAGAAAGAGGATGTGAGAATTAGGAGTGGAAGCTTAGAGCAACAAGGTGCTTTTTATAAACCTATTGCTAATGTGCTGTAAGAATCTGAGTTAATCTCTGTGTCATTCAGTTACATGACAAACACAGAAAGTGCTATTTACCCACCTGGAGGATTGTGAAGACTGATTAATACCTTGTAAAAATGCTGAGATTATTTGGAGAAAATAACTGTTGCCTTCCCAGTCTGTAGCAGTGGACTTTGCTGCTGTCAGCTCCAACACAAACATATTTGTCTCCTTTCACCTCCCTGTTCCTCCTTCCTTGTAACTGGTCTCAGTACATGCTTTCTTGCTCTTGATTTTCTCTGATGGAAAAGGGACTTGCCAGACCTAGAGGCCAAGTGCTTACCTTCCATTTTCTGTACTACCCTCTCGTCTCTGCCTCTCACAAGGGCACAGCAGCAGGAAAACTAGTTCATTTGGTCTTCCAGGTCCCCATGACAAGATGCTACATTTAACTCGTAATTTGCACAATGTTCTGTTGCACTTTGTATTCCTAGTAATATTTACAGTCTTACTAATCTTTTAATAACTAATATTATCTGTAAAATTTCTGTTAAAAAATCCAGCAGCAACATGAGCATACTATGATATTATCAGGGGAAGTTTACCTCACACAGCTTTCTCTAGCTCCAGGTGCTTCACATCCTCTGCTGCTTTTCCAAAAAAGAGCCTCTGTCTTTGATTTTGTGTAGATTTTCTAAGATGTCGTTGTTTAAAGATTTATTTTCAGGGAGAAATGCTCTTAGAAGGGTGCAGGTTGTCTTAGGTGAGAATCTATGAATGCAAAGGGGATACAGGTATCCTTATACAGCATTAGCATCTCTGGATTTCAGTTAAAGACCAACGTTATATTCATCCCAGAGCTGTGGAAGCACACTGCTTAGCTGCAACCCTGCCCCAAGGATTTTATTGCCCTGTCACATGGTAAGGGAAATGGTAAAGGAAACGCAATACTAGATGAGGTCCTGGTGTATTGAGCACACGAATAGTTTTGTCCATTATTTCATGGGCACCAAAGGTAAATTGAAAGGAGAGAGGCAGAAAGAGGCAGTCTGATAGTGCTATAGAAGTTCACAGGTAATGTATTGCAGCGGATGAGACGGCGATGGACTCAGAGTGAAAACTGCAGAGATGGGTTGAGCTTCTCCAGAGAATTTGTGAACTGCAGCCTCCGCAGTAAATAAAACCGCAGAAGAAGATGAAGCCATAGGTGAAATCCCACCTGCGTATTACTTTTGCAGTCGTGAGTCGAGTACCTCTGACTCAATGGAAGCTTGTTGCAGGAGGGAGCTTTTCTTCTGGGGTTTGAGACGTGGTGGATCAGTGTGTGCTGGGTGTGTGAAGGTGGCTGTGCTGCCCCAGGGAAGGGACATGGAACAGACATTCCTCTCCCATGTGTGACTTCATCTGGAACAATGCCTGAGATGAAAAGATTTTGCAAGTGATCTCCTGAAGTTTAATCCAGGCAGATGTTTTCTGTGCAGCAGAGAGATCCCTGCAGTGCTTTGTCAGTGCTCAACTAATGAGGGAGAGAGTGTGTTTTATCTTTGTTACCACGGGAAGTTAACCACAATCCAACCAGTGATTTATAGATAATGAGTCCTGTCACACTTACATTTCATGCCTCACATGAAAGTCATCAACATACCTACTGCTGATCAGAAATCCAGGTATCTGTCTCTGTTTTATTCACATTCTAATGACCTGCCAGGGCAAAGGCTGGATTTAAAGCTGATTGCTATCAACATTTACATCTGGGAATGCATATGAATAACAAGGAGTGTTGTTAGGTGACTGCAGCAAAGGATACCTTGATAAGGTGAAGTGGGAAGGAACTTTGGAGTCTCAGAGTTCACTTGGAAAGAGCTGGGAGAAGGGCACCAGCAAGGAAAAAATACCTTTTGTGGTGACTAAAGTGGTGGGAAACAAAGGTCTGCCGTGACTCCCACTTGCTCACATCAGGGTGGGGTAACTATTGCCTACACGTAGTTGGCTTAAAGATCTTTTCTACAAGAGATGAAGTATCTATGGTCCTTGAAGCTGTACACAGACGGCCAGATGGATGTCAGGATTTGACTACCACACAAGGACAGATACTCCCACATGCTGGGCACACTGTCTCCAGCCTCTTGGCATGGGCTTTCCTGGGCTCAGACTGTGGAAGAAAGGGGAAGGGAGGGAGGAAGGGAGAAGAACCCCTCTGCTGCCCTGCTTGGGGTGGGCAAAGGGAAACATGCCCACAGTAAGGTGCTGTTGGCTCTGATGGCAAGGCAAGGCAGGAAGCAGCCACGTGCGGCTTGTGTGTGTTCGTGTAATTAGTTTCTGTTCTGCACTCTTCTGCAGATACTCTTTCGAGAGCAACTCTTCTAAGAAGCATGCACTCCACTCGAAAATCCAGTATTTGAAATCCCAAGAATTAGCTCCCGTTTAGTTATTCAGTGTCTTATCAGCACCTATGAAAGGAACTGAAAGATTTGTCCTTTCAATAGAAGCAGAAACAAGTTTTGCTTTATTGTTTTTTACTGTGTGAGACAGAGGACAGATTATGAATTTATCAGCAGGGCTGTGCTAACAGTTACTTTACTTTTGTACCTGGGGGAAAAAAAGACAAAGCAAAGCAGGACACAAGATGCATCACTTCCCCTTACACTTTTGCTGGATGTATGTGGTGAATGGGATACATATTTTTGCACTTCATATGAGAAGTTGTCCCAGGAAGTAAATAATTTTTTCACCTGTATAAACAATATATTTACTAAAGACAAACACATGGGTATTTCCAAAATAGAGCAAACTTTACATAAAATAAAAAAGATAAATACTGTTACGCCACAACAAAATACACCAAACAACAGTGTATTTTCCTTATTTTTTTTAGTTTCTGTGATTATTTAATTTACATTCCTTTCATTTTATGTTCATTTTTAAAAGTGATTTAAAATTTTTAAAGTAATAAAATGTAATTATAGAAAAATTTTCAGTTACTTGTCTTCTGCAGTATGTGCTGACTATGTTGACTAGGCTGGACAAGTCTTTGAGCAGCCTGGTCTAGTGGAAGGTGTCCCTGCCCATGGCAGGGGGGTTGGAACTAGATTATTTTTAAGGTCCCTTCCAACCCAAACCATTCTGTGATTCTATGATTCTATGTTCTCAACAGTGTTATTTAAACCTACATGATGTGTGCAGTGAAGAGGCTAAAGTATTCATGAAACGAGATGCATAAATTGAAAAGCAAAGAGTCAAAATTTCATCAATAAGATTTACTGAAAAATATCTTATGTAAACTATTTTTTGACAGAAAATTGGATTGTAAACATTTTTTCATGTTCTGCATTAATCTGAAGATGGCGTTGCAAAAAAAAAATATGCAAACATAAGCAAAAAGCAGAAAATTTTTGATTTTCAATTTTGTTTTAAATAAAACATTAGAATGTGTGAGAGAGAATGACAATGATTTCTTTAATGACATTTCCCTTGGAAAAATCAAATCTCTCTCTGATTCATCATACCCACAATGTTTCACACAGCATACAATTTCCCTAACAGAAAATACCATCTCTCCTTCAGCAAAGAAAATGCATTCACACAAAATCATATTCAATTAAAGGCATGCAAGCTGTCTGACTTAAAACTGATGTAGCTACTGCATTCTAAAAATTTAACCTCTTTTTTTAAGTAGAAATAATGTTCTTTTATGTTAACTTCCAAACTGCTTTAAAACCTTTTTTAAATGATACATCCCCAATCCTATTTTGTTTGAAGGTGACAAAAAGAAAACCAGATTCTTGGTGGGAATCATTGACCATTTGCAGAGTGTGGGATTACAGCCCTGTAGCTTCACTGAGACTCCAAGATTTTTTTTTCCATGTTTTATTGGTAAATATTTATAGTATTTAAATGGATATTTAAATGTAAACTTTACTTTTTTGGGGGGGAAAGAAGAAAGCATCAGAAAATCAGGATAAAATGTTGTTTCAGATTACCTCAAGAACAGTTTTTTCTTGCCTGAGCTGTCGAAATGCCCAGTCTGAATTTTTTGTCAAACACCTCAAGTTACTGCTTTTGTGCTGCTGGAGGAGCGGGGCTGGTGGCTGCAGGGGCATGGACCATGCATACTGCGGTTCTCTGGTGGCAGAAACAGCCATAACTTAAAGTCAAGCTGAGCCAAAATGTTGCAAATGACATTTTTTCTGAGGTGTTTGCTTCAGGAAAAATTTCACCATTTCAATTTCTTACCTTAAGACTGAAAGCGCCAGTGGAGTTTGCACTTTTCCTTCATCTTTCATCAGGCAAAGGAGGTGATGGAAAAGAGATTATATAGTTGGAACTGTGAGAAATTCAGGTTTACAAAGTGTAATGGCCTAAAGCATAGTTTAGCTAATTGTATGGACTAGATCTAACTCATGAAAGGTATTCTGAGGCTGGCAAAGGCTAATCCTGATCAGCCTTTGATTTTATAGATATGACATTTGAAAGATGATGAGGGGTATGAGGAAATTGTTCAGGTTCTTTGGGAATTAACAGTCCATACTGCCCTGAAGAAAATCACAAATTGTTTATCTAAGTGCTCAGTACTTTGCAGTATCATCCACTCTAGAGGGTATTTCATTGGGCACTATTTGATCATTTAAGCTTGCAAGTTGGCAGAAAATGTGTTTGAATCCAGAACACCAATGGAAACGATGAATCAGAATTCTGCAATGTGAAATACTTTAGCCTAATCGACTAATGCCTCACTTCTGGGCTCTATTTCTTTGTTATTGTTGCTTTTGTCTCTTTATCGAGGAAATCAGTTAAATCAGTCAGCATTACTTTTGTAAGCAGAAGCAATACTTTTTCAACCAAACAGAAAAGGGTCCAGAAAGTATTACCTGGTTTGCTCAAACAAAGAAAGGCAGAGGAATTTCTAAAATATTTTTGGAAGTGTTTTTAGCATGCAAAAGGATTATTATATGGAAACTGGACTCTCTTTTGGACCTCATCTGCAATACTTTTCCCTGGTGCATGTGCTAGGGGTAGAACTCAGGGGGGAAAGGGCAGCTTAGATGGGGCTAGAAAATGGGCTGAAGTTCTCTGAAGTTTCTCAAGTTTTCTTTTACCATCTATTTTGGTAATCCTGGCTGGCTGGATGTGGGTCTAGAAGATAAGTAACCAGACTCCCTGTCCTGTAGGCTGTGTGGCATATTGAAACCTTATAATGATGAAAAAATACAGCTGATGGTTTGATTCTGAGAAAGATTTAAGAACCAGACATCAGATAAAGTGGAAAAAGCAAGCCTATTAAACTATGATTTTTTTTTTCTGTAGATGCTTTTCTTGTAATACGTGCTAGGTGACATGCTATTTTATGGGAAAAAGGAGGAAGAGTGTGGTGGAATTCATCCTCACACTTGGTGATGAAATTTGATTGAAGAGCCAAAATGAGACTGACAAATGTGGCAGGAGCTGAAGAAAATCTGGAGGACAAAATCATTTGTAGCATACTGGGATCCCAGGAGGGCAGAAGGCCAGAGGGAATATTAAAGCAGCATGATGTCAATTAGAAATTGGTTTTATTGTGGGATAAGCATCCTTCCAAAACCAACATTAATGGGCACTGCTAAAATACTGAAGAGGGTGATAACATTCAAATATGATGCTCTAGTTTCAGTCTGGATCCTGGGTAGAGGGAAATAATAATAGTAATGATGATTGAAGTAATAACAGTAATCACAATAAATATGACCTTTTATCATTCTCCCTTTTTTTGTTTATGCTTCTCAGAAAGTTTTGAGACTAAGCAAAAAGGGAAGATTTTCAGGCTTTGATTAATAGTACTATTATATCCCAGCAATTGCAGCAAGCTGCTTCACAAATCTGAAGGCTTGAAAATAGCCTGAGTTTTCTGCAGAACACCCTGTACTTTAGGCCTCTGCTGTCCCCTGCACTACAAATTTGCATTGTACTCAAAAGATAAACACCATTATTAGTCTGAGCATTTAGGCAATGAGATGCAGTCAGTTTTGCTTCATGCCAAGTTTCAGTTGGCATCTCACAGTTTCAGTAAATAGCTTCTTAATGTGATGTTAAATCCCCACTTTTCTGCAAATCTCCCCTCTCTGGAATGTGGCTGGCTTGGCAACCCTGCATGAGCACACAAAAAAAAATGGTGAGTGAGCAACATGGGCAATTGCTGCACTACATTTGAACCTTTTGCTAGCCGGCTGTGTCAGCCTTGGATTTGAAAGACTTCTCCCAGCTCGGCAGTCCTAAGAAGTTCCGTGGGTCTTTGGGAGCAGAAAACTCTGCTTCTTGCCACTGCTGGTGGGGCCAGCCCATGCCATGGCTATTGCCACACAGACACTGCCCAAGGGTTGAGATCTGGGCTTTGCTCTCGCGCGGTCTCCCACTGTATTCCAAGGCAGGTTAGTTAAACTGTGTTCCCTCTCTCGCGATGCTGTCCCGGCTTCTTTCTCCTCCAACTCCTCATACTGCCTCTGTGATAGTTTCTGTATGTGCTCTGCTCCATGTTGTGCCCCCCCATCAGGGTATCCAAGTGTGAACTAGGGCTGGGATGACCTTGTGCCAACCCAGACTGCCCTGAAGAGCCCAGAGGATCCCTCGGAGTGGACACAACCAAGACATACCCCTTGGTCTGGAAGATGTGGTGTGTTACTGTGCTCCCACCAAAGACCGTGGCAGGATAGCCTGAATCTCTCCATGACTCTCTCCTTCAGCAGCAGGATGGAGATGAAGATTTCCCTTAGCTGTCATGTCAGACAAGAGCATGTGCTCTGGGGTCTCGTTACCACCAGATACACTTCATTAACATCAGTTTCAACTCCCATCTCTTCTCACTTAGAACCTGTCACTTGGACCATGCAGCAAATAGACCTTTTGCTCTCCTGTCACTCAAGCCCTATATTCTGGTCACAAAAAAACCTGATGCTGAACATCTTAGAAACTTTCAAGAAAATTCCAGCTGAATTTCTCACACTGAGGCAGTTTTGAACAGGTGGTGATCACTGATTACACTTTATTTCCTTGAAATGATGAGAGATGAAGTGCTAATGAAATATATTAGGAACCCAGAATGTGGTTGGATGACCAATTTAATGTTAAAGAAAGTCATTACAGATATTGACCTAGCAAATACCCCCCATGGAAAGTCCAAGCATGCATACTAAACATAGATTTTGAGGTTAGCACAATAACATTCCATAACACCATCTTCTTCAACTTTCACAAACATGGCTTGCAGATGTTTTGGTAATTTATCATCCTTCTTGGTGTAATGTCATGCTTTGCCCCTGAATGCTTTGTGGGATAAGACAAATTGCTTATTAATATATTTTCGTAGGAAGGAGATGAGAGCAAAGCAGGCCAGAGATATCATTCTGTTCTGCTGGTTTTACGCTGCTGTGATTTCAGTACACACTAAAGGTGAAAAATTACAAGGGTAGCAAACCAGACCCTCTACATGAAGAGGGTTAATTTGTTTATGAATCTGTATTTATGGAACCCCACCAGTAATGACCTGGCACAGATTTATGCATTTATCTAACCTTATCCATTCAGCAAAGTGTATTTCTTCATATCTTTGCATGATTCAGGCCATTTACTCAGCATCAATGGCATGTCTGAACTCTCACTCCACTGCAACAAGCACACAGCAAAAATGCAGAAATATGTAACATTTTGTGCCACATTACACAATTTCATGACTTGAAATCAACCTGGAAGAAGAGAGGAACTGCTTAAATTTTAATTTTGTTGCCAGAATTCTTTTAGGAGAACTAAAACCTTCAAAGCTCCAACCTTCATGAACAGGGGGTTGGGTTTATAAAGGGTGAAACAGAGGGACACCCTACAAAAATGCTTACTAAAAATGCATTCCCTGGCTATACTCATCATGGCTGATCAAACATTTCAGCTCTGTGTTTCCCATGCTGGAAACAGATTCTGAGAGCCAAAGAACTTTCTCTAGCCTCCTTCTGGTTAATACATGACAGTTTAGGAAATTGAAACATGTATACATTTCTCAGGAAATTAACCAGGATGCTTTCAAATACATAATAGATAATATATACATTAAGCATCGCAAGACATGTAAAGAAATTATGTTTCTCATATTATTTATTCATTTTTGGCTGAAGTAAACATCAGACCTGCCAAAAAGAAAAACATGAAACATTCTGTATTTCGTGGGGAGGGATTGAAAATGTCCCTCAGCAAATGAATTCACTGCCTTGCCGCTGGTTCCCAGTATGTACATAAAGAGAACTTACAATTCCATTAAATCTCATCAGAACTTTGCTGTACATGAAGGCTGAATTACGAGTTTCCTTATGGCGACTGTAAAGCAGAAAACTGAAAGGTTATTCTTTCATCTGCTTAGTAGAGATGGGCTGGGACCAAAATACCCTGCCACAAATATGTGAAAAATACCTGGGTATGTTGTAAGGAATCAGCTAGTGCTGAATGGAAGAAAAAAAATGAAAAGAAAAAAAAATGGTGTTTGTGCTTGGTCCTTTAATAGCAGATGTCTGTAAGGGTTGGCCTCTGGCTTAGATTCCCTTACACCTTTGATGAGAACACATCATTCCCAGCTACGTGTATTTTTGGCCCAAAATTAGGAGTGCTCTTTTTTTCCATACAAACCACCTGCTTCAGTCTGGATTTAATTTGCAGTATTTCTACAGAAAGAACCAAGAACTAAGCAAGCTGTCCTGGCTGCAGGAGGCATCTGCCATGGCCAAACTGCTCTTATAGCTATTACACAGCATGGTTGTACCCAGCTACGCTGGCACAGGGCAGGAAGCTGTAGATGGATCAGTTGTGCACCCCGTTTGGTTTTGACATAGCCCGCTGGGCTTGGGGTCATAGCACCATACTTGGAGCCTTAAGAAGGTGAGTGTGCTTTTGGTTGGTCCCTTGGTAGTGGCAGTTGGCAGCAGATTGTGAGGGCTGGCAAAAGAGGTGTAGTCTTGCAGTTGGCTTTGCCCAGAGCTGGTGGCTATTGCTACTGACCAAGGAGAGCCTGAGATATCTGGGATATTGCTGATGGTAAGGGACACCTCCCAGCAGGGCATCTGTCCAGTTTCTAACCCATTTGAGTGGTCCCATTTTTCTGATGTATCCTCACAGGCTACTGTGATCTTTTGTCTCTGGGGTTGAATTCTGCTCTTTCTTCGGAATAATCCTTCCTTCCCCAAAGGGGAAATTCTCTGCATATTTCCATTCTGGGGAGATACAGACCCTTCTCAGGTGTATGGGGCTAAAAGGAAGCACCAGAATGTGGAACTAGGGTGACAGAGTTGGATCTTTGACAGAGGTGTGTCATTATGAGAAGCCTGAAGTAGGAGAACAAGGAATTCATCAAGACACAAGAGCATCCAATGGAGCAGTTGAGCAATAGGGGTAAAGAAGAGCTACAAAAAAACATACAGCTCAGCTGCAGAACACTAATTGCATCCTTTACAAGTATTACCACTTAGTAATGGGTCAAAACCCCCAAGCAGTTGGACACATTCATCCATCCAAAGCTGTTAACACAGAGATAAGCATCCAACCTCTGGCTCAGGAAATATCTGCTGAGCAGACTGCAAAACCTGGGGCTGTATGGCAGTGGAGGGTCTGTTTGCTTTACCCATATTACGCACCTGTGAGTCGACTTCTCCCCAACAAGGTGTGTATGCGAGATGAGCAGCTCCTCTCTGCTCATGTGCACAGTTCACAGGGTCCCCAAGCACAGGTTAACAAGCATACTCAGGAGATGACTTGTATGACTTCTAAATCTGGGCTTGTCCTCATATTACCTAGGATCTGGGCAATCTTCTAAAATCAGCAGTACCTCATGCTGTGGAATGCTTAAGCAGAAAGGAAGGAAACAAACAAACAAAAAATTCCTCCCCTATTGGTGGATTCTTTCTTTTATTCAGAATTGCAAAAGACACCAAGGGAAACACACATTATAACTACCCTGCATCCTTGGCAGGAGTCATGCTGAGAAAAGCTGCACAACATAATTCAAATCTGCTTTCCCACACCTGGCCTTACTTTCAGTTGTCTTGGAATGAACAAGCACTAAATTTGACTGGCAAAGACAACGTTAAATCAGAGTCAGGAGCAAAAGATGTGGGCAGATATCTGTCAGCTGGGGAAAAAAACCCCAGAACAAAACCCCAAAACAAAACAACAATAAAAAGGCCCAAGAAGCTACCCTTGGTACTCATGATGCAATCATAAATTTGCAATAAAACATCTTGGGCTAAGCTGAGGAAAGCCGAAAGTTGTAGCCTGTGTGCTGAGTATTTATGCTTCTGGAAAGCACAAATCTTTTCTTCCTATAGTGCAATCCCTCGCTGCAATTTTTCCCCATGTCCTGCAGAGTGCAGAGTGGTGTTTTGAAATTGAGGATCTATTAGTCTGGAAAGAGGATAAAGTCTAAGCCTGCTTGAAATTCTCTTTGGTAAGAGTGAGGAGGGCAGGCTGCTCTGAGTTATGAAGATGGCCTTTTAAAAATGGAAATAAACAGACAGAGCGAGCAGATGACTTTAATGAAGAGCTACCTGCATCTTCTTTTTTTCTTTTGTTCTCAGGTTCCCTTAGCAAAGGGAGACTGAAAAAACAGTGCAGTTGTGTCAGGAACAACTGGCCACCTCTCTGCACCTGAGCTTTTCTCGGATACACGTGTCTGTCACCACAGAGAAAGCCTGAAATGTCAAGGAGTATCTGCAGTACTCAGCCTAATGACAGTCTCATTTAAGACCATGAAAAAAAGATTCTTTGAGAGATTCAACCTGAGTTGAAAGGGATTCTCTGTGGGATCAAGTTCAGATGCCTCACTGCACCCATCTTTGCTTTTGCTTTTGGCTGCGGGATTCAGGGATCTCTGACATCCCAGAAGCCCCAGATTGGAGGCACTGGATATTTCATGTAAAGTACTAAACACCATCTTATTTCTGGTGGTTTGAACACCACCACTGCACCAGCTAGAGGCACCTGAGTCTCCTGATATTAACTGTATGAGTTTGAGGGACAGATAAGAGTGCTAGAGCAGCCCTCGGGTGAGCAGTGGGGTAGTGGCAGAGGCACCAACCATTGGGCTGTGCTGCTGTTCTTGCATTGCAGTAACACTCAAGGAGCCATGCGGGGTGCAGACATAACCACACGAGCCTGAAAACAGGGAGATGAACAAGGTAAAATCCTTTTGTGTTTCATAATTCAGGCTGTGCCAGGCTGCTACAATCTGGAGCCCTTTTTGCCATTTCAGAATAAGGTGACATTCCTCAGTCTATACCAAACCAGTACCATCCTCCTCCCTGAAAATGCTCGTCATACCTCACCCCACTCTCACAATATCCTGTGCTCTTGTAAACAGGTGAGCAAAGAAAAACCTGGAGAAGACGTTTGGGATCAGGTGGGTTTTTTTTAAGCATCTGAGCAGTTCACAAGATGTGGCACCAGATGTAGAAAAGTACTAGACTGCAGCAGGATCCTGTATGCCAGTGCTGACCCAGGCAGGCAGCTCTCATGGTCCTCCACTACTACCTCCAAATGCTGCAGCATAGGAAACATAGGAAAATAAAACCCATAAATAACCAAGGAGGATGGGGGAAAGGGCAACCTCGATCCTACTGAGCAGCAAGATCGGAAATGCCTGGGAATGGAGATGGAGTTAATTCACACTCGTCAGCCAGCTGCAGGAGACTCTGGGACCTCTTGCTTCCTCACGGCCATGCATGCAGAGCTGTACTTGTCACAGATACTGGATGACACAGATCTTATATTATTCTTATAGCTTTAGGGCAACTGGAGGGAGAAGGAGGGGAGAAAATCGAATCAAACACACAAAAAGAACACAAACAAAAACTTCCCAAATGTCTTCTACTTGATGGGGGCCAACGGTGACATTGTCTGTTCTGGGAGCCACTGTCAATTATTTATTAACACCTTGAACACAGCAGAGTAGCTGAGCGCATTGCGTTTTGTGACTGTGTGTGTGACTGAAGATTTTGCAAAGCAGGGCAAAGAGCAAAGAGAGACTGCTGTTGGAGCAAGGACAGGTACCTTTGCAATTCAGCATTTGGCACAGTTAAGGGCAAATTCCTCTTCCTCCCTCTCTTCACCATGCACTGACTGCCTCTGAAGCCTCTAACAGATGTACCCTTTTGGGTGTCCACTCTGACATCAGTGTCCCCCGTAGCAAGTCAGGTCTCCTGGGTGGCATCACACACTGAATCACGTGATGGGATGGGGCAAGGTGGTGCCTGTGCCTTTGAGAAAGTATCCTCTTACCTGGGAGCTGACATTACTTTGATCTTTGTTGTTGCAGACACTTCTCTTTCCTTGCTTTTTAGGTCTTTCAAGGACAGCTCCCTTTCTAATTTGTAGCTTGACAACACATGTGCACTGGGAAGTACGGATCTTGAGCTCTGTTGGTTGTTGTCTGGGAAATCCTGTGGCTTAACAGCCAGTGTAAATGATTTAAGGAGCTCAGAATCACTACCTCCCACTGCTTCCCTCTTACTGGTTACTAATGACTTACACTAGTAAGTCACAGTAAATGACTGGTAAGTCATTAAATGATTTTGGTTTTATGTATATTTAATTGTTTTCTTTCTTTTTCTCTGCTTTACCAAGGAGAAAGAGAGGAATGTGTAAAAGAAGGATTTAGCTACACTGGTAGTTGTGATGCTACAAGAAGTGCAGTAAGAAGTATGATTTCTCTTTACATCATGAGGGTGCATGTTTGGACAGTGACCAAAAGGTTAGTCTTTGAGGACTACAGTTCAATGAGATGAAACATTTTTGCAGTGCTAAGGTCATTCTTGAAAATGGGACTTAGCCATTCATATTACAACACAAAGCAGAGCAACATTTAGATAGACCTACAAAGGGAGTCCTTGGAAATCCCAATACAATTGGAAGGCAATTGGTCTTCAGCTTCCAACTGTCTAAATCACTTTAAAAAATATTAGTCTTTTATTATTTTGAAGAAACAAAAGAAAATCTATTTAATGTGGTGCTGCATGCTGCATCAGTTTTATAATCTATCTTTTGTATTTTTGCTGTTGGAGACTGCACACTGCACTGTTCTTCTTGTCAAAGTTACTTGTCTGTGTTCCCTTTGTGGCCAAAGGAGAGATGTGAATTCCACCAGGAAGACAATTTCTCTCCCTCTACCTTAATAACACCTTAAGGAGCATGGGATGCCAGTGAGAGGTTACTCTGTGTTCACTGAACTCAGAGTAGTAACTGAACTAGGTAGTATGGTCAGATTTGACACTGGCTCCTAGATGTAGATCTAGTGAATCCTTGTATTTAGGCTGCTGAAGGCTGCAACGCAGCTCTAGTGATTGCAGTGGGACAAAATGCATTGCAGAACATGGGTCTCTGTGCCTAAATACTTTTTGATAATGGTGTTTACATTCTGAGTTCCTTTCTTATATTTGAAAATACTGTTTAAAATGCACTTAAAAACAAAAGTCAAAATGTCAAACATTCTTAAAAAAAGGAGATGTTGTGTAAAGCTAACACAAAAAGGTAGACTTACAGTGTAACAGTATTAAATCATTGCTAGATTTCATAGTAGATTTTTAATTTGAGGAGCTTCAGCTTGGAGACATACACATCACCACAAGAGGAAAGTTGGTACCATGCAGTGAGGTCAGAGCGGTCCACATGAAAAAATGATTGAATAGTGATTTTGATCAGTTCCTAAATATCTATCACACTTGAAATGAATTTGGAACCAAGAGACATCTTAATTGATGATTCTCCAAGATGTTGGAATGGGCGGTGAACATCTAGGTAGTTTTTAGAACCCATAAATTATCAAGACAGTGATATATCAGTGACTGAATGAATAATGTAGAGATCAACATGGCTTATTTAAATTTAGCTTAACCTTTTCTTCCATGGGAGAGCAAGGGAAGAATAATTGACTCAATTAAATTTTAATCTTGGAAATGTTGATCTGTAGCTGGGTTTGCCAGAGACTAGGTTTTCCTTTCCTACATAGATGAGGCAAGGTGTCTAAGCTTGAAGCCCCTGTAGCAATATTGACTGCAATATGCCCAGAAATTACGTAAGGTAGAACTTTATGTGTGGCAGGATTCTCAGCTAACACCAGGGGATTAGTTTTGTGTTCCTATTTTCCTAAGCATTGTGTGTGTAAAATGGAGATTGTTTCTTTTTTCAATACAGGACTTCAACAACCCCTCCAAAAACACTCAAAAAGAGATGGTGAAAGAAAGTTCATCTACATAAAAAGCATTTTGGATTAGGTTTCTGCTGTACATGATAAAGAGATAATAGATGACTTTAATTAAAATAGAAGTTAATATATATAAAGTACATGTTGCAATTGACTGGAAGAAATGAGTGTTTCATAAGGTCACCTGAACTGTCAAGAAGCAGATTCCCTTGTCGTCACCCAAGCTCTCTGCAAACATTACAATTCCTTGCTTGTTATTTCGTTCAAGTTTAAAACTGAAAAAAGTGCTTGCAGTTTGCATATTGTCATTTCAGTATTTTTTTTCTTTTTTTAGAGCTAAGTAACATGTCTGTTGAACAACTCAGAGGCCTCCTTAAACCAATGGAGCCAAATGGCCGAAGTTTTACGTGCTATGGCTGATGCTGCACACTCAGATTGCCAGCACTCAGGTCCCTGAAGAAGAAATACCTTTTGGCTGAGAGAGATTCTGCTGTGCCAGATCCGATTCTACTGTCTTAGCAGGGATAAAACCCAGGTCTTTTATTGAATCTACAGAGGAATAAAAGCTAGAAAAGATAGCTGTGAAGGTCTTCCAAGTTCTTAGGACCCAAATGGTAATAAAAAGATGATTGTTCTGAGATCACAGAGTTGGAGACTGGTAGCAAGTCACTTGATTGTGCCGTGCTCTGGCTGAGGCAGTGGAAAAGCAAAGAGAATTCCCTCAGTCACGTAGGTTTCAAAAGAGGAGGGGGACCAGCTATGACTTCTCCAGAGTAGCATAGGGGCAGCTGAATGCAGCAGTGATTCAGATCCATCTAGGAGACCTCATTCATAACCTCATACTGGTGATGACGCAGACTCTGGGGGACAGCTGAGTTATTTTGCTCATCATTTTGTGAACAGGAGAACTGAAGCATGGCAGACACGTCTGCATTTAGAACTGCTTGAGCAAAAAGTTTTCATATACTTCTTAGGTGTCATTCTATGTTTGAAAGATGCTAAATACCTCTGGGTGCAGGCTTGTTGCCTGGAGAAGGAGGTGAATGGCAGCAGGCATTTAATATGCAGATTTTGAAGCTGGGGTGCAAGCGTTGGGCATAGCATGACTCAAAGAACATGTGGTAGGCCCAAACCACAACCCAAGGTGGCATCTCAGTTATTCTGCACAGAACACCAAACCTCCCTTTGAGTATGAATGGAACTAACAATGTGGTGTTGAGACACTTGGGATGTATAATTTCAGAACCTTTTGTCAAAATACAGTTCTAGCCCTCTAATCATTCTTCTTCCACAGAATAAGAATTTGCCCTTCCTTTGGGGGATCTCATTGCATTAGCCAGACTTTAAGAGATACACCTTCCCTTTGTGGAAGTCATAGTTTATTATCACAATTAGCACAGGTAATGTAAATGATAGGACAGATAGATAAAATGATTTAGACTGGGGCAGAGATGAGCCTTTATGGTATTTCATCGATCTCTGATCTTTGACTGCAAAGATGACCAGAAAGTTGCTTATAAAGAAGGGACACTTGGCCAGAGACTAGGAAGAAAACCTAAAGTGTCATTTTCCTTAGATATCTGCCTTAATTACAGGGTCATTCTGTATATTCTCTCTCTTTTCAAGGTGTTGGGTAATTCTATGCAAAGACAGATAAAGGAAAAACTACTACAGGGGAGAGAAGGAAGCGTGAGAGGGAGGGAAGCAAACCTAAGTGGAAATTATAAATGAAGCATTATTATGTAAGGCCAGTAACACATTTTCACTATAATTAAGATGGATTACTTTAATAATCCTTAAGGGCTTGATTCAGAACTGCATTGCAAACCATTATTGTGGGGCTTCTGCACTCACTGCGTCTATGAGGAAATCACAGGTGTTTAAATAAGAAAAGGGAAATTCAGAGTTTATATATTTCTTCAAGCAGCCTCCTCAGGTTTGAAGAGATGTGTAGCTGCCTGAGATTTATGTGCCGAGGACAGTGCCTGAGCCTTGATAGCACTCTTGGAAAGTAATTACCTTTCGCAGATTTTACACCTGAACATATATACAGGGCATGGCAATTTGACTGGGGGGAAAAAAAAACCCACAAAACCTTTTGTGCACAGAAGAGCTGCTGTTTGGATTAATGAACTGCAGAACTAACTTTCTCCCCTCTACAGATGTCAGGTGTGCCTTAAAAATATACTTGCTTCCCTTACAGACACACAAGTATTGGAAAGATACTGTGCTTTAGAAGTGAGACCAGGACTATCTGGAAAACCAGAAGGCAATGTTTCCATTTTCACAAGAACATCATAATGTGAGAATGAGAAAATTGCTAAAGAATGCTAAAACTTAGAAGGAATATTTAAGGTTATGATATTTCAGTGTAAGGTTTTAAGCTTTTTCACTTTTGTCTCAGTCGTGTCTGAGATCACGGGTATTTAGAAAAATAAGAATGCAATGATTATTTGTGAGTGGGAGATGGAGGGAATATATCATCACACCATCTGTAAGACTAACTCCTGCAGTTGTAGTGTAGATTAAATTCCAAATATCTGGAATTTGAATAATTTCTCATCTCAAGGACAAGGACCTCCTTGGTGAATATGGAGGCCTCATGAATGTAAAAGATAATATCCATTTCTCATCCATGGAATGCATTTAGGTTATTCCCACAGAGAAGGTGGTGTGGGGTTTGCTCTGTACTGCTATGGGCCAAACTCCTCATGCAATATCCCCCTTGTGTGAACAATCTGAGGAGAAAATCCTCTTCTTCGAAAAGCTACTGAGTGCCAGCTCATTGATCTGGGACAGCAAAGACCATCTGTGGGACCATCTGTTCTGGAGGGGTGCGTAGATCCTCAGGCTGGGATTTGGCAGAAGCTGATGCCTACAACGTGGAGTAGAACCAAGCAAAGAAGGTCTATGTGGGAAACGGCAACCCACTCCATGACTTGTGATGGATCCCCAAGGGATTTCCTCTGGTCCATTTTCCCAGCAAAGCCCAGGATGGAAGCCTCACCACTGATGCAAGAACATTTGTCTCCCTGTTTCCTTTTGCTCTTCTTGTTTCACAGTAACAGTGTTGCATCTCAAGTATTCAGTGGCCTCCTTTGTGCTTCATTGTCTTGCTCGTTGATAGGTGGTGTGGGGAGAATCAGAGCATTGTTTGTCAGTCCTGAGCTTTCTGTAATGCCATATTCACTACTGAGTTGCACATTGAAATCTTTACTTAGTAGGATCTTCCCAAGTCTGACCAAATAGAATTGATCATTCTCAGATTCTCATTCTCATATTTATGCTTTTGCCATTTACCAGATTACTTTCTTTTCCTCCTGGTTGGACACATGCTATGGAGATGGAGCCATATCATCTGCTGCAGACAAGTGTAGCCAAAGTAATTCCTAGATAAATGACACAGGAAACAACCACTGATTAGGAAAGTCCCAAGTTGCTGTACTTACTTAATACTGAGATTTTTTATTGTTATTTCCATCCTTCTGATTGTTTATCTACATTTTTTTCTTTACCAGGCACTGCCAGGCTGTCATGTATAGAGGTATTTGGGATGCTAACTACTGAGGTGAATGAGAGTTAGGAGGCCAAAGACTTTTATGGATCTGATCCTAAACTGTATAGAAAATATATCCTCTCAATTACTTACCTTTATGATGTATTTGTTTCCTAAAAGCTACCCTATCTATAATTTTATGTCTATATCAATGAGCTCTGCAGCAGCTCTGTGCCTCATTTCGTTGAAAGGTTCCTCGATGCTCAGAAGCAATGTGGAGTTTCATCCAGCCCCCCAACCCCTCCCACTGCACTCCAGACCCACAGACACTCCTAGCATCTGAGCAGCTGTGTGGGGCTTGAATCCTACAGGGTCTGTTCTTCCGCCTTGGTGATGGCAGCAGTGAGTAAGAACAGAGGAAATTTCTATGACAATTGCATTGAATATTATTTGGGCGTTTATACACCAGTGTATTCCTAAAGGTAAACCTCAATCAGCTTGCCTTTCATTAGTTTTTCTGGACTCCCTTTGAACCCATTTAAACTGCACCTGTAACACCCTAAGTTTCACAGCCCGATGACACACTCCTAAAGGAACTACATGCTTGTTTTGAGCTTGCCCCCTCCTAGTTTAATTTGAAGGTCCTTAATTCTTTTACTGGAATATATATGCTTTCCTCTGATATATCTATTCCATATCCACAGAAGTGCATTATAAGACCTCTTGAGTTGACGAATTTAGCTGATCAGTAGCTCCTGATGGGCCTCTCCTCCCTGAATTTGCTTAATTTATTTTTGAATCTATTTATATTTTCATCTCAGTGATATTTACACTGCAAATATGTACTGACTGAGAAAACTCGTTCTTCTGTTTCCTCTGAAACTGCTGCCTGATTGTTTCCTTGGTTGTCATGTGCTAGGAAATACAAAATACATTATTTGCTATTTGTCTTGTTTGTGCCACTTGTGATTTTATAGACCTCTGCTACGTTCTCTCCTGAGTCATCTCTTCCCAGGCTGAAGAGTCCCAGATTATTAATTTTTCATCCTGGAAAAGCTACTCCAAACCTCTGAGTATCTGTGTATCTCTACTCTTCTTCTGTGCACCTTCTCTGTGGCCCTGCCAGCATGTGACTGGACTTCCATGTGACATCCAGGACATAAACAGAGAATTGATGCATTCACATCATTCAGTTACTGTGTCTAAGGTCACAGGGCACAAAACAAATGTGAATGACTTCCAGTTCAAGACTTGAAAGACCTGGACGTGTATTGATTTCATGTCACTCAATTTCATATGTATGTATGTTTCATACATATATGTATGTTTTCCTTTCTTCTTGCAAGCTGTTTGCTTTCTGTTTTCTTATTTTTGAGATAAAAATATTTATACTATCCAGTTATACTTTTCTGAACTGTTGAAGTCTTTAACTTATATTTCAATTTAATGTGGCCAAGGAAGTTTGAGAGAGCACAAGGGATTTAGAGGCTCAGTTCAAAGACACATCAGTCTTTGGAAAAATCAATTCTTGATGATTTGGTGAATTGAAAATGGGATCTGATGCATGTCCCTACCATGATTCAGCTGCTCCCCAGTCTAATAGTAAAGGAAAGTTATCACATCTTAAGTCCTCTGATGCCTCCATGGTTTTCAGTTTGCTTTGCACCAGATGAATATTCATGTTACAAAATCAGTGTAAATTCTTCCTGACATGCAGAGTCTCTTCTCATCCTTATCTGGATTGTCATTAAGGAGAGAAAATCTAGTGCATATTCCTGCACCTTGTGGTGACACTTAAAACTTTAATACATATTGTGCAATGTCCACAACTTTCTGTTATTCTCCTCGAGGTCCACAGACTATGCCCCAGTGAGAGGAGTCTGTGATTTACCCAATAAATTATCATGACAAATCTACAGCCTTATGAATAATACATAGGATGATGGGCCAGGGATATCTGTTGCCATTTCTGAGGATGTTACTAATAACCCGTAAAGTCACTTCTCTGGGGATGCTGTTCTAAAAAAACACAGCGCTAAGGTTGCAGAGCATCTTGCTTGGCATGTAGAATTGCTGTTTGTAATGCAGGTTGATTAGCCAGCACACACACACACCCCCCCCAAAAAAAAGAAAAAGAAAAATGTAGGAAGAAGCAACAGATCTCTTATTGCTGAGAAGCAGAAACAGCCTTTGTGCTGGGAGGTAAAAGAAAAAATGATGGTTTTGTAATATGCTTCTTGGCAAATAATCATTTAGGAGACATTAAAGGAATAAGTACAGTATGAAATGGAGGTGGCATTTTTTTGCCCTAAAGGGGATGTCTCTTATCCAGCAATGTTGTTGAATAAAATATGAACCGCACAGAGTTTTGTTTTGTATTTCTGTATTTTTATTAAAATGTTCAGAGTTCACAGCTTAACAAATTGCCAAAAGAAAAAAAAAATTAATCTGGAGATGTTGTTGTTTTCATCTAATCTGTACTACAGCAACTATAATGTCAGGACTGCACAAATAAATTCATTTAAGCACATATTATTATGACAGAGAGGTTCCACTCAAGATATCTGATTCCTCCCCCTCCAGAGGCTAACAGTTCACCCAATATACTGCACATTCTTGCTTCAGGGTTGTCTGAAACTTGTTGATAGGACCCTTGTTTTATTACAATTAGTCTGTTTGCTAAAATGAGTGTAATTACTTTAACTATAGGTAGCTTCTTAATTAAGGACTAACACAAGTGTTCCTTCTTGGATTGGGTAAAAGTTTCTGATTTTAACTCTCTTTAATAA